>NW_010099560.1:0-13790 GCF_000699245.1 Pterocles gutturalis | reverse complement strand
TATATTAAAAAAAAAATTAAAAGGGTGGGGGGAAGTATTTCCTTTTGGAGATTTTCCTTTACATTTGGCATGTTACACAAATCTGTCAATGGCATTATCCTTCTGTCTCCCCTGCTGGGGTTATACTGCACGTTAAAGTTGGAAGTATCCCGAGACAAAGTTGTAGGAATCTTCCCCAGAGTTTTCGCACAAGGATAGATAGTTCTATCCACTATAGCCACTGTGAGCTATTTTGAATGAAAAATATTGCAGTTTAATAGTTGCACAATTAGACCACAGAAGTAAAAAACTGTAGAACTGTGAGGATGCAAAGTCATTTACAAAAGGTCTCATGATCCACTTCCAAAAGGTAGGAAACTGCCATTCCCTAGAACAACAGATACCAATGCAGAATTTGTCTTTCCTCAAATCCTTGTAGCTTCAGCTTTTACCACAGAGGAGGTTCATTTGGATTATTTCAGGTAAGCAAAACATGGGATGTTTCTTAGTTTGTTATGGGAAATACTTGTTATTTAGTGAAGAAAAAATTAACAGAAAGCTTTATTTGCATTGTAAGCAATCGGTTACTTAAGACTACTTCATTAATGACAAGTATTTTAAATTGTTGATTGAATTATTCAGGATACATCAACTCTCCCAGGAGGACCTGGTGTACATTAAAAGAGGCGTAAGAACTAGACTTCAAATAGTATCTGCAAATTCAGAAATACACTGTTTTGGACTGTGCTAGACTGGAGGGAAATGAATGATCGGGGGGAAAAAGCACAAAATGAAACTTTATCAGAGAATTTAAGCTTTTTATTTGACTATAACATGAAGTATCTGAAACGCTTATCACCGATCGTTCAAAAGGGTTAACGTATTTGCATCCTAAACCTGCATTATGCAAAGTAATTTATTAATTTAAGTGTATTTAGATGTGATAACAGGCTATTGGGGCCTATTTCTTGATCTACAGTGCATAGTAAGAATATAAAATATATATTCCACAGTGCCTTTGGTCTTCTCAGTAATAGTCACATTTTGAAATATTGTGGCTAATCTAAAACTATGTAGCTGAATAGAAAAACAAAACTGGTTCCAAATATGAGTAAATGATCTGCTACTTAATATGTCAGTGTATTTGTCAGGTTGATAACATTAGGCTCAGCTGCATTCAATTCTAAACTCTGCAATATTTGAAGTTTGATATTGTGCCTCACTAAATTTAATACATGGACCTCAGTAATAGAGGAAATCACTTTAGCACTTGGCAGTTTGTTATGCTGTATAAAATTGACTGCCCTGCAAACACAATAGCGATAATAAAAATTGTGGTCAGTAGGGGGGTGTAAGGCATTTTCTAGCTTCAGCAAAGGTCCAGATGAGATTTATTTAGATTCTGTCATTTGGTTGAAGATCAATAGAGCTTCGTTAATAATTTGTTGTAAGGGCACCCTTCAGGGATATGACATTTTACTTTAAAACTTTGGTAATTTTGAAAGTATGCCTGGTGATAACAATGTCAAGTCCCTATGTTTCGCAAGTATGGATTTTTGCATTCAACTTGTAGGAGCATTTACTTTCACAGCAATTACATTTGAAATCATTCGATATATGATGCAGTCCAGTATTGATAACAAGATTCCACAGGTTCTGTAAGGGTTCTAATGCAACTCTTAAGAAATCCCAAACACTTTCTTAAGTCCTCCATTTTCTCTATTGTTTTCTTCTCTAATTGAAGAACTTTCATTTAAATGTCAGTCTGTAATTTCTTATGGGTATATAATCTTCACGAATGATCTGTAACTACATTCTTATTTTCATGTCTGTAGAATTAGAAAGTTTCGTAAGAAATTTATCCCTATATCTTCCTATTGCCAGTAGCACTTTGCATAGTAATTATTAGGTTGACTTAGATAGCTGTATTTCTTCTAGATTTTCATAAAAGAAACTTTTACTTCACTCTGTGTGCTAAGCAAGCCTTCTTTTTCTGCCGCCAAAGTCTGATGGACATTACTGACTGTTTGTAAGGAAACTGAAATTTGTCAGCACTTTGCCATTTGAACACAGGGACTAGATACAGCAGAACAATTTATTTTCAATGAGCATGCACAAAGTATGATTTATGACTTTTGCAGCTCAGATGACATTCCTTACATAGCTGCTGAGCTACTGCAAATTAAAGGGATCCATGAATACTAAGGGGTGTGTTTTTGTAATGAGGGAGAAGAGACAGAAGCAATAAGAAGATAATTAAGGTAACAACTTGTGAAAAATTAAAGTGTTTCTGTCTTTCATTTTTGAATCTCTGAGCATAAACTTTGTAGTTGTTAATTTAATTGCTGATGTTCTCTGTATCCCTGAAGAATATTAAGGATTAATCATCTGGTTCATTCCAACAAGAGATAAGGCCTAAGTAAATTGAAATTTTACCAATTTAACCCTGTCTTCCTCCTAATATGACATGATTAACATTCTTCAATTAACAACACATAATTATTCTAAAGGCCTCATTGCACTTACTCCATTTTTCAGTTTTAGGTTGCCCTTTGCAGGTATTTCAAAACTGAATAAAAGGAAGGCAGTATTTTTGGTCTGTACTATTGGTCACCTACATTCATCCAAATTTAGATTTTTAACTTGTTTTCACTCCTTTTTGTTCTTAATACTCTCTATGTGCATGTCCTGAAAATTGGTTCTGGTTAGCTAAAGCATTTTCTTTATCCCCTCTTTATTTACAAGTATTTCTTTTCCAACCTAGCTGTGCCAATCTGACTAAATTTTCTTAATTATCTGTGGTTGAATACTGATCTACAGAACTAGCAATTTCATTGAGCCCTAGAATGCATGCCTGTTCATCTAAATATTACTGCATAATGTATTGTTTCATTTTAGAATAAAAGATAATGAAATTATTTAAATTTGTAAGAGACTCTGGTTTAGAGCTACACTCAATAAAAAATGCAGCACCTTTTTACTATATCCTGGTGCCTTCCTAGTATCTTTCACTGGGCAAATGGTACATAGTTGCCTTTGTGTCTGATGGATAATCAAGTAACTCTTAATGGGAAAGCATCATTAATTTATGATAAATCATGAGAAAACAGTAAAACTACATATGAAGAAAATACTCCTGTTTTTCTTCTGAAACTTACGAGGTAAGTGAAGTTTGCTGATTTGTAGTTTTTAAAGGAAAACAGTAGCTTTCTGTCTTTAGTGCTTAAAACATTCCGTACTTCTTACTCTCTTTTAGGTCAGTGCAATCTTTAAAGATCATTTATTTTCCATTAGAATTTTTATGATAATGATACAGATTTAAATATCTAAATATGATGCTAAAATTTTGGCTGTGTAGCATAAATACTTGATATGAGCCTGCCTTACAACTGCATAGGATTGTTTTCTGAGAACAGATCCTTTGTTGGACAGCATCCCACTGAAAGTCCTACAGTCAAGTCACCACTCTAAAGTGATCTACCAGGGCATCTCTACCTGCAGATGTCTGTCTGGGTTTCACCAGGGCTTTTCAGCCAGCAGTTCTCTAAGGATAACCTGGTACTAGATTCATGAAGCTCCACTTGTTTGAGGCCTGAGTAATTCTGCACTTACAGGTATAAGCATGGAGACCGAGAATATATTACAGAGACTCTGGTAAAAAGATGTTAGTTGTTACCTCCCTCTTCAAAGCTAGTAAACTCAGTGAATATTACCTTTTCATTGCATGCCAGTTAGGTCATTAATTAGTATGAAAGGCTTTGGACACTGGGAGATGCAATGTGGCTACAGAAAGCACTGTTTTCATATCCAGTTTTTGGAACTGCAACAATAATTTCTGCTTTGTAGGAAACACTCTTAAATCAATGTTACTTCACCTTCTGGATACAGGAAAGTACTATTTAATTTTAAACTTTAGTAATTAAGTGCATTTTGTGGCATGTCTTCTAATTTCACTACACACAACATATTTTTCTGCATAGTAATTTTGTCTCACTGGTAAAAGAGGAATTTGGCCATTTGTCCAGATTTTTCCACCAGGCTGCAAAGAGGGCCCCTCTATGTTCACAGGTTTATTTTGTAGCCATTGGAAAGTCAGGTTGTTGAGGGGGTTATTGTGCAGCAGATGCACAATAATCATGAGTATTTTTGATGGCTACGCATTCGTCAGTGTTCTGTTTTATGAAAATCTGGGAGGTCTAATCTTTCCTTTTTCTTTATTTTCATTTCTGGGTAACATTAAAAGACTTCAGAAGAAAGTTCAGTTATAGCGACAGTTACTTTGCAGTTGTGTGGGGTGTATTAGCTTGAAGAATCTGCATAGTGCTAAAGGCTTTCTGAAGAATGTCCAGTAGATAACATTTTGGCAAATGGTAAAGCATGTTTTTTCCAACTGAATTAAGATTATATTGTCAGTAAATTTCAAATAGGATGGAATTGTGGCTACCTTTTCAGAAACTGAGATTTTCTTCAGGATTACTGGATGTTTACAGTTGAAGTGCTTTCAAAGGCTGTGCTATTACTTTGGTTATTGTAGTTTGAATCAACAGATGTTTCCCAGCTAATGCAGAATATTGTCTCATCATTTGGAGTCTTTCATGTGTCCTGATTATACGGGTGTTGCTTTAGCCTTGGCTACTTTACAAACATGGATTAGTGAGAAATGCACTGGTTTATTAGCCTCATATTAATGAGACAATTTGGGTTGTCTTTCTAATGACACTTCTACATAGAGGCTATGGGCTGTCTCACAGTGGCTGTGGCATTTTCTGAAAGGCAAAAAGATTCACTGAAGTCAAAGTAGCAATATTTGAGAACAAACTGAACATTTACATATTTGCTTTGGCCATCCAGTGTTAAAAGAACCCGAATAGCCTGAATTATGATTGCATTAATACTCGTATTCCAAAACACTCAAAAGTGTACTTTTGAGGAGATTTCGACCCCCATCGGAAAGGGAAAAGGGTTTCTTGCATGTTTCTAAGGAACACCAAGTAAAGATTGCTGCTGAAATTGGGAATGAGTATCAGATGAACTATAAATCATGATCTTGGTCCAGTATGATAGTTCCTTTGCAAACTAGATATGGAAATGTATAGCATGAGCGATCCTGAACATGAAACTACCTGGATTTAATTTGAAGAAACTAAAGAAAAGGAAAGAAACAAAGAAAAAGGAAAGAACTGGTAAAAAAATATTCCAAGGCCCCCCCGTAATGGTATGTTGTAAAACTGGACATCTCCAGTTGTCAATATGTCACCAAGTACCAGCCTAAAGTGACAACTCTTCCTACTGCTCATCAGACAAAACTGCATTAGGAAGGAAATTAATCAGGGCCTCTTTCATACAATAAAGGTACAGGGCTTTACTGAAAACTACTTAAATCAACTATGATAGAAAAGGGCTACACAAGCAGGAGAAATCTTACTAGAAAATACAGTCAAGTGTGATAGATATATATAGATATATGGTCAGGGAGATGTTTTGTGTGTGTATATGCTTGTATATATACATACACACTTGAAAGACATACAGGTTTTTGTCTTTTGGAAACAAGTAAAAAATCAGCCTCCCTACTTTCATGAAAGGGAGATGGATGTCAATAAGAAACAGAAATGTGGTATCATTTCATCAGTCCGAAGAATTGTTTCCTTTCACAACAATTAAACATACTTGTTATTTTTATTACGTCTTGAAGTTCATGTTCATTTGATGATCATGACAGGTGGGCAAGGGAAGGATGCCCATACACAGCAATGTTCTCCCCACTACTGCATTTTTAAAGATGTGTTAGGGCTGAATTGTTTGAAATTTTCCACAAGAGGAAAAATACTATCAGTGACATAATCAGCAAGTGAAATTACTTCAACCCCAGGCACTACCTGTCTGAAAATTTCTGCCCTGGGCCCATCCTTCCAGCAGGCAGGTAGGAGTCTTACAATATTAATGTTAAATGTAAGAACTACCTTAGACACTGTTTTTCATGCACCTGTGCATGCAATTGTGCTTTCTGAGGTTGGCTGAGGAACACAGCCTGAACGCTGTTAGCATTTTGGGAAATACCTTAAATCAGGATGGCAATTAACACCTGTACAGCAATCATCTTGCCCCGCTTCCTTCTCCTTTTCTGAAGAATGCATTTTCTTTAACGCAACAAAAAGCTAACTTTTTAGTATTTCTTTCGCCTACATTATGCATTAGTCACTTTTGGGGGGGCTCATCACCTGTATATCCCCTTGCTTAGAAGCACTGATGAGCACCACTTCCTAATATGCTCATTGGAGATGTGCCAGTAAAATTCTTCAGGAGGTTTCAAAACCTTTTCAGAATGTTTACTTCTTTTCATAACTTAATCTCTACAGTTTCACCAAATCTGCTCTTTGGAATTAGCAAAGGAAATTCCCCACCCTCCCCCCACTTCCCCCCCCCCAAAAAAAAAAAAAAAAGAACATCAAACAATTCATTGTTTCTGCAAAGGATGGCAAACAGAAGTGTTTCACTGATTTTGATAGCTGTGATGCACTAGTATGTGAGCCTAGTCAAGGCAATGACACTGTATTTAAAATTAGCCAATATTACAGAAGTAACTAGCATAAAAGCTCATTATTTAAGATTAGTAAGTAGAAAGAATGAGATATTAATTTCTTTCTAACATCTAATCTAAATCTGCCCTCTTCCAATTTAAATATACTAGTTAGTGAAAAAAATCATTTATTGTATTCCCTGTAATGTCCTGTGTGCTGGGGGAAGAGTGAAAAAACTGTACTGCTCAACTGTTTGGCTACTTGAAAAAGAGAAGGAAAGAGAAAACAAGGTAGATGATTGAATCTGTAAATCCTTGATATAAAGGGCTCTGAAGTTTTGCTCCACTTCTCTCAGCATACTTCCTCAGTTCCATTCACTTTATTTCTGCTGAAGCAATCTCTTCAGCACCAAAAATCGTATTTAGGCTCCTGGACTTTGGTAAGCCTATTTGTGGTAACATTTTCTTGTGGGGTATAAGGCTGTAACCTGTTGAATTATGGGTTGTCAAACCCTTAAAAATTCAGGGTTGCATTGGCCACTGCCCCCCCCCCAGATGTACCACATACAGAACACCCATGTGACCACATAACAGGATGTACTGTGTGCGAAGAGTGTATCCTTAGCACTGACAGCCATCATTCATTGCCTGCAGAGCTATTCATAGTGGAAGTCTAGAATGAATGTAATGTACTTCTGTGGTAAGTTTTGATACTAATACAATTTATTCCAAAAGTTTGGAATATATACCAACTGAAAAAAAAGGAACTGCTTTGCCCTCCTCAAGTGTTTGGCTCACATTCATGTTTGATCTGGATGGTAAGACTTTTATTAAACTTGTGTTGTCACCTATTCACAGGAAAGGAAACATTTAAACAGCTAATTCCAGATTAATGCAGAAAATTTATCAGTGTCTTTTATTGTTTTTCTTTCTCTATGCTTACCTTTGCTTATTGTCTTCTGTAATGATCTATCAGTACAATATTCCTGCTTTGGAGAATTGATTTTCTCCAAGTACGTACTGAAACCCATACTCACTGAATTTGATTAGAATTAAATATGCACTTAAATTTAAGTATGCAGTGACTGTGATTTCCTCTGTGTAGACAAACCTCCACACATCTGAAATACTTTCTTCAGTAGCACTTTAAAGCTAGTATAATTCAAAATAGGATTAATGCAACATTAAGCTACTGGTATACAGAATTTCAGTAAATCCCAGGTTTACGTTGTTATTTTGATGTCTGTGAACTGTGACGTTTCCATGTGCTCTTAAATTTAGAGGGTTTGACATTAATTCAGTAATAAATTATGGTTTATGCATTTTTTTCCTCCTTTTGTCCCTGGCAAGGCATGCTAAACATGATACCTTGCTGCTGGTAGATTTACACCTTCATATCCATACAACAAGCACTGAATATAGCTACAGAAACTGACTTATTCCACAGATGAAGCAGTAAAACTCACTTATATACCATGGGCTGTCAAAAGCACCTAGTAAGCAGATTGAAAACCAGGACATTTCTTTTCTAGCATCTTTCTCTAAGGATGTTTCTATATGTAACTTAAAAAACCCAGTGAATAATAGAATAACTGAATGTTAGTGTGGTAGTTATGATGCAGATGTCTTTCAAGGTTTAAATTGTAAAGATTTGTTCTTGCTTTCTTAAGACTAATGATTTGTCACTAGGTAATCTATCTATTGTTGTTATTTATCTCACTATTACATATCTATGAGAAAGCAGAGCCAGTATTTCTAAAAAGTTGCTTGTAGTAGCATGAGCCTTGCAGTTCTAGGATACTTAGTGCCAGAGCATGGATATGTACTGAATATGTTGCATTCAATTTTAAAAGCAATAGTCATAATTTTTAACTCACTTATGGATAATAGAATAGATGTCTGTAACCTCTGGTTTGGTCTCAAACAATTTACTGAATGATGTGCAGGCTACTGAATTTTAATTAGTGAGAAAAACAATTCAGTTTTCATAAATTTCTGGGAAATACTGGTTAACAGATGACGCATGCATCCTGTATTATGTTAAGCTGCTGCTGTTTTTTCCTTTTGAAATAATTCAGAAATCCAGTCATACACTGACAGAAGTGAAACTCAAATTTTCAGCAGTAGGCACATTGTTTCCTAGCTGTTTAGTAATACAACAGGCTAATATGCGGGGCCAAAGAGATTATTGCTTCTGCTGTCTGCGTTCCCAGAGCAAGAGGTTACTACTAAAGGTGAGCAAAAAAGGGACATAGGCTAGCTCATTAGCTACTAACATTCACAATCTGGCATATTAGCTTGAACAGAAAATACGGCTGTTGAAATTAATGCACTGGACCATTAATGTGGTCCAACAGAGACAAAGTCATGTTCCGTTCTGCCCTAGCCCACAGCAGGGTTGGTATGCTTTAGTAACAGCTTTGGCAAAAACCTGAAGGTAAAAACGTCTGTAACGACTCCTATTAAATCTAACAAAGCCTACCTACAGACCTTTCAGACTGTGGAAGCCACTCCAGGTCATTCATGTTACTCAGATTCCTTATTTGGTAGATGACAAAGAAAGCAAGCTAGCTTTGAGGTAAGAATAATTTCTTCTTTAAATGCATTCTGCTAGCTAGATTTAATTATGTCACATAAAAGATTATTAAATTTCCCTCTCATAATTAATATGCATTTCTAGCGCAGTTTATTATCTTGTGTAAAACAGTGGTGTATATAGTTCAAAAGTGTATCAACAGTTAATAGTTGTTTCAAAAGACCAGCAATGTGGATAAATACATAAAAAAGGGAGTGGAAAAAAAAGTACAAAAAAAAATTTAGTGAATGCTAGAAAATATAACATAGTATTCAATTCATATACTTGCCTTACAGAATTATATTTTTCCCACTTAACATGGTAACTCATGTTTTGAAAGGAAATTAAGGTCTGCAGTTCCTGGGTTTTGAATCTAGCATCTGTAGGTTTCTATTTTAATTTTTTTAACCAATTCAGGTATAATAATTTAGTCTTTGCTTTTGGCTAGGGTCTTCTGTTCTTTTATAAATATTTCAGTCAAAGTCATCAAGACTAAAAAGCAGCAATTTTGTATTGATCCAGTTTCTAGATTTTCACTGCAATAGGCAACCGGCATTTTAAAAAATGACTTCATAATGATGTCAGAGGAAAAATATCCATTAGAAACTTCTTCATGTGTAAGTCAGTAACCAAACTAATGTTATCACTGCATGAATACACATAACAGTATCAGGAGGTTAACTAATAAGAAAGGAAATGAAATACACACCAAAGTCATTAAATGGTCACTGATGAGCTACTGTAAAAAAGCAGCAGAAGACTTTTGAAGTAGGAATGCTACAGAAACATTATCTTATTTTCATCATTCCTGTCTATTACCCTATTTATAGATACATGTCCGAGGTTATTCCACAATATAACAATGTGGAGAAAAGTTGTACTCCTTGGCAGTGTAACTGAAGCAATATAATTAAGTAATTCTTCTGACTTACTGCCTTGTGCTGTACTTGGGTTAACTTAGTAGCATTGGGTTGTTGAACTGAGTGATCACATCACTGCAATGATGAACTAGCTGCATGATTATTCACTTGTCTAGGCCTACATTTTTTAAATGTTTAAATTCTTGGCTTGCATCCTGCAAAATCCAGAGTTAGGTACTTGCATTCATTGAGCAATGCACAATTAGAACTGTTGCTCAGAACACACAAAAATTTGCATGATGAACAATGTCAGTTGTGTTTAACAACAGTGTACACAAAGGGTGTGTCGAGTCCTGCCCCTATAGCTTAAAGATTAATTAGGAACACTTAATGTCTGCAGTCAATCCAGAGCTAAGAATCTGTTCCTGAGGATAAAAGCTTTTATGTAGTCTTTAAAAATTATGAACAGTGCCCATTCTTTTCAACGCATAGCCACTGGATTCCAGAACAGTAATCTAGAGACCTTTTTGCTACCTTTCTGGCTTGCACTGTTGTTTTAAGATGTCTCCTCTTTAACAGGACATGCAGAATAGCCTACAGGTCATCTTTTTGGAGGTAGGAGACAAGATTTTTAACTTACAATAAGAAAATATATTTTAAAAGGGTACACAGCATACTTTAACTGTCTAATTAACTGTCATAGAATACTGTGGATGCCAAAAGCTTCCATAGTCCAAAATCAATTTGACAAACATGGAAAATAAATTCATAATGGATTATTTGAGCAGAAGTGCTTGATACACTTCAGTGGAGGTAACAGAGCACAGCAGGGAAGTACCATTATATGGTTGCCTTATTTCTCTTTCTCTGAACTTTACAACCTTCAGACAACTCTGGAGACAGAATCTTGGGACAGACAAGCCTTTGATACAACCTAGTACAACTGCTCATATGTTATGTCCATATGTTCAGCAGTGCATTTCTGAAAGGTATTGCCTAACAATTTTTACTAGCAGATTGACCAGATGAAGAAACTTCAGGACCTCTAGGAAGTGCTACCTATTTCTGGTACAATGAACTTGCTAGACAGGGAGCTTTCAGATCAAAAAGGGAGACACTGTGGTATCTTTTTGGATGTCATAATTAAACTTTTATTGACATATATTTTTAATATCAAGTTAGTAAGCCTAAAATTAATGAGTTACTCTCCACTCAACTGCATTATAGAACTACACCATCTCTCTTCTTCTAAGTACATCAATGGTTACTAGCAAAAATAGTATAATCCTCAGAATTACTAAAGAACATAATCACGCTCCTATGTTGGTCTGGAAAGTTTTGTGGAAAGTAGTGGTGCAGCTATATGCTTAGCATTAAAAATAAAAGCCATCAAATGTAAGGAGATTCCACATCCTGCCATATCAGCCAATTCAATCTGTTTCAAATAATCTGCCTTCCAGAATCTTAAGGGCAAAGAGGGAGAGAATCTGATTTGTCACAAAAACAGGAGTCATTAACCTTGAACACTGAGTCACTGAACTTGTCATGGAGAGCAATGCTACTTAACAACCCATAATCTAACAGATTCTGTGCTGGCAGTATCTGCAGGTGATTTCCCCAAACACCAATGAAGCCATGAAGAAAAGTACTGCAAAAAAAAGAGATAAAGCAGAAACATAAAGGAATCAAATCTTGTCTTGCTGATATGCACAGCTTTAACATCTAACACTAGTTCACTGCTAAAACACACCATGATATGACTCATTTGTGATAAATTACTAGATGCAAGAATCAGGCTCATGGTTCTGAAATGCATTCTGTATTTGTTCCAGCTGTGCTGGTGAGAGCTAATAAATACATGAAATACCTGCTATTGTGGAAAGATAATTTTAACAGTAAGCAGTTACATTTAACAAGAAAAACACGTACACCGAAAAATACCTGTGTACTAGGTGATACACATTTAATCATAGAATCATTAAGGCTGGAAAGGACCTCAAGGATCATCAAGTCCAACCGTCAACCCAACACCACCTAACTCACTAAACACAAAGTTCACATTTAGTAACATATGTGGAGCCAGTTTCTCAGAATGATTTCTCAGATTACTCAACATGATCTCTAATCCAAAACTGTACAAGAAGAAAAACAGCCTGATAGCATTCTGGTGAAAGTCACTACTCCCCACAAAATTAAATGCATATTATTAACAGGTTTTATCACGTAAGTGTTTTTTCTTCAAAGTCAAAATGTCTTGACCTTTTAGAGGCAGCAGAGAAATCTAGGTGTGTTGTCATTCAGTTCATAGTTCAAAAATACAAAATGTGTTTATGCTAGAGCCACAGAGCGTATTATTCTGGCAAACTATGTGTGCATTAGGTCATACTGGGATACAGCTTGCCTATGCCTGGCTGCCAACACTGTGCTAACTACAGAAAAATTCAAAGCAAGTCCTTGCATTCACAATTATGATAGCTGATTTTACACTAAATATTCAGAGGCTTCAGTGTCATTAGAAATACAGAACTGAAATGACGTGGGCAGTATTATTCTCATCAGTGTAGGTTAATGGAAGGAAACTCATCTGATCATCTTTTCAGCAGTAGTATTCGATGCTGAAAAGCTTTTCCTCATGCATATGTACAATGTGACAGTCTGCTCTGGGCTCCAGAAATGGGAAGCTGGACCATATGCTTAGTTATTAAATACATACATAGAACAAACTCTATCACTGAAAACATGTGTAGTACAAGATACCATTTCAATTTGAAAATGAATTTAGGGTAAATAGAAGGTTGTATCCCATGCACAATATCGTTATAATATGGTGTTGCTATGGAATCAAAAGAATTTTTATGCAAACTGCCAGGTGGTATTTTCTTTCAGAGTACTGGTACATTGCATTTTGGTTGGGGGTGGTAAAATTGTGCTGAATTAGAGTGAACCCAAACGGCAGGGATTTGCAGCACTTGTGCCAAACTGAGATCAGGTGGAAATTTATGGGAGTTGGCTCAAAAGAATTCTGCATCTTACCATTAATGCCATGCACCTGATCCAGAATAAGAACAAAAATTTACTCTGTGTAAGTTTTTCCATTAAGGACGTGTATCTTTAGAAACATCTTTCTACTCGGAAGAAATAGTTGTATGAATGAATCCATACTCATCCTTAGCCATATACAGTGTTAAACCTTGTTAACACACGTATTTTGAGAACAGACATTTATGTTCTCAGAAAGGCAGTCTCATCTAAAAGCTCCCCTCAACGCTCTTGTCTCAGTGAAACACCTGTGGAAGAGGTTAAATTTCATCTATATTTTAAGTGAAATTTTGTAGCACTTAAAATGTCGTATCCTGTATTCCCCCTCCACCTTAGACCTTTTTCTACCCCGTGATTCAAGGCAAAAACATTCACACTTTTGTTTCAAAGCTTGATGAAGTGTAAGAAGCAGGGGACAGCACAAGGTGTTACCCACCTCCTTCATCCTCTGGAGCTGAAAGGAACAGTGCCTCATGTTTTATAGTGATGCCTCAAATTATGAAATATTTCACTCCTAACTACTTCATCTTAGAAAGCAACTGTAATAGAACTTGCATGGGAATTACTTTGTCTTCTCACAAAATGAGCAAAGCCAGTGATACAAGCACTTGCACCTCTATTCTGCTAAAAGTAAAATGGAACAGCGCTTTAAACATGGAAAACTTACAGCTGTTTGGTAAACCGGATGAAATACAAAAATTACTGACCACCTACCTGCCAGCTCCTGCCCGGTGGCGGGTCTTGAACTGCGGCAGACCCCGGGCACACTGCCCGCCCGCCCACTCGCTCCGTCCCCAGCCACCTGAGGGGCCGCGCG
>NW_010099559.1:0-1190 GCF_000699245.1 Pterocles gutturalis | reverse complement strand
GGAAACGGGACACGCCCCCCCCGCTCCGGCACGGGGGGAGACGGTAACGGGCAGCCACGGCCTGGGGTGGTGCCTGCATCCCAGTATGAGTACTGCCTCCCAGTACTATCTGCATCCTTGTACAGGTATCTGCATCCTGGTATGGGTACCTGCATCCCAGTATGGTACCCTCCTCCCAGTACAGTACCCACATCCCAGTTCAGTACCTGCGTCCCCGTACTGGTACCCACACCCCAGTATGGTACCACATTCCAGTACAGGTGCCTGCCTCCTGGTACCTGCATCCCAGTACACGCACCTGCATCCCAGTACAGGTACATGCATCCCAGTACAGGTACCCACAGGTACTGACCTGCCTCCCAGTACAGTACTGCATCCCAGTATGGGTATCCGCATCCCAGTACAGGTACCTGCATCTCTTTACAGGTGCCTGCATCCCAGTATGGGTACCTGCATCCTAGTACTGCTACCTGCATCCCAGTATGGTACCACATCCCAGTACAGGTACCTGCATCCCAGTACTGGTATCACATCCCAGTATGGTACCGCATCCCAGTACAGCTACATGCATCCCACTACTGGTACCACATCCCAGTATGGTACCGCATCCCAGTACAGCTACATGCATCCCAGTACAGGTACGTCCCAATACCAGTATGGTACAGCATCCCAGTACAGGTGCCTGCCTCCTGGTACTGGTACCTGCATCACAGTACACGCACCTGCATACCAGTATGGGTACATGTATCCCAGTACAGGTACCCATGTCCTGGTACCTCCCTCCCAGTGCAGGTACATGCATCCCAGTAGAGGTACCCACATCTCAGTACAGGTACCCACATCCCAGTATGGTACGGCATCCCAGTACAGGTGCCCGCCTCCCAGTATAGGTACCCACACCCCAGTATGGTACCAGCACCCCAGTACCTGCAGAATCTGTCACCAGCGCCTGCAAACACCACCTGCCACCTGCCCCTGGCACCCCCAGCCGGGCACGGGGCCGGGCGCATCCCCAGGGGTGTCCCCAGGACACGGGGTGTCTCCAGCTGCCCCAAATCCCAGCACTGTCCCCGCTCCTGGGGCCACAGCTCAGCCCCGCGGTGTCACCGGACCGTCCCCAGGCAGGGGCGCGATGCCCAGGTCCCTCCTCGGGGACTGCATGTGGCCGTGGGGAGCTCCCGCAGCCCGGC
>NW_010099558.1:0-1100 GCF_000699245.1 Pterocles gutturalis | reverse complement strand
CCGAGGGGACGTCGGGGTCACCGGCCAGCCGCGGGGCGCGACGCTGCCGTCACAAACCCTCTCGCGACATGAGCCCGTGTCCCCTGCCAGCCACCATCGTTCTCCTGCTCCATCACCACCAGCATCCCTCCTCGTCACCGCGTCACCCTCGCCCGCTGCTCCCTCCTCTCCCCACAATGGAGCAGCAGCTTCACGGCCGGTTCTGTGACACGGGCTTTGCTCATCTCCTCGTAACAGCAGCAGCACCCCGGTGATGCCCAGGACGAGTCTCTTCCTCCTTTTTTCTTTCTCTCCTCGGTTTGTTTTTTTTTTTTTTCTCCTTCTCTTCGAGTCCAGCACCATCCTGCTCCGGCTCTGTCCCTCTCCACTGAGGTCAGGTGTGAAAAATCTTAGCAGCATCAGTTTGTGGACAAGCTCCAACTGAGGGTTAGCCTAGTCAAGTGGGCTAAGAGGTTAAAAAAAATAATAAATCTAGATTCAAAAGCTAGTGAGAAACGCTAAAAACACAGAACTCGATGGCCTCGAACAGGACCAGAGGTAAGTAAACACGACAGACTTCTTGGGAACAGCGACGGAGCTCACGTGCCGTTGATTCGCACAATGACACCAACCTAAAAAGCCCTAGCAAGGCCAAAAAAAAAAAAAATCAAAAAAATAATAGAAAAGGAGGATTTCATCCATGATGCCTGACCGTTAAATAAAATAAATGACACTTTTTTCTCCACGGCTTCCGTCATCGGCGTTTGCTCCTCCGCTGGCCCTGCCCCGCCTCGCCCCATCAGCTGTCCGTGTTTTTCTCCGCGTCTTTGGAATGGATGATGTACATGAAAGTCTGTTCGATGGTGAAGTCCGGCGGGAGGCTGCCTTTGTGCACGCCGATGTGCTTGCTCATGAGGTTGAGCGTGGAGCTGTAGTGCCCGCAGACGGTGCAGCGGTACATCAGGGCTCCCGAGTGCGTCCGCAGGTGGCACTTGATGGTGGAGCGGCCGCGGAAAAACTTGTGGCACACCTTGCACTGGTAGGGCTTCTCCCCGGTGTGGATGCGCCGGTGGGTGATGAGGGCCGAGCTCTGGCTGAAGCTCTTCCCGCACTGGGGGCAC
>NW_010099557.1:12319-25253 GCF_000699245.1 Pterocles gutturalis | reverse complement strand
CTGTGATTCTGTGAATGTTGCTTATATTTATCAGCTCAGTGGAGCAAAGCTGCCATCAGAACCTGAAATGAAGCTCCAAAGTTTTTGCAGATGTGTAATAACAACCAAAGGCCAGTAGTTCATTAAATCTCATCATCAGAAGCTATACATTTGGAGGAAAAAGTCACCTGAAAGTTCACAGCTCCCTTATCAATGCTGAGATAGGGAGTTCAGTGCAAAGCCTTGGCCTTCAATATACAGATGCTAGGTAACACGTTACTTGTCAGTATGATTTAATTTATTTTTAAGTTTGCCAAAACATAGAGAAAAATGAGACCATAATGATACAGACACCTAAGTACATCCTTAATGTTACGGACTGATGTGCTGTAAATGGACCTACATGTGTAGGATTTTGTTCAAGTGTCTAGAGAATTTGTGACCCATTAACCATTCTGTGCTTATGCCACTTCTTTAGGAGGCTGCATCCTTTACTCAGAGACACATCTTTGTTATTCCAGCTTGGCAGTTACAATACTTAAGTACCTGAAGAATATATAGAAGTTGAACTTTAAACAAAAGCTTCTTAGCTTCTTTGTTACTGGCTTTGTTTACTCCCCAAGGTAAATTACCCAGTACAAGTGTTGGTATGTTGTTCCAACATTGTGTAAACAAATTACAGTAAAATTACTGTTTTCTTCATTCAGTCTTGGGTGAAGGAGAAATATGTATTAAATTTAGTGAACATGAAACTCTCCTGAAACGAAATAGGTATTTTTTATTTTCTAGAATTTATATTAGACTTCAAAATTACTGTAATTGAAATATTAAATATCTTTCCTTTTTATACAAGGATTACAAGGAAAACCTTTCTGGGGATAATTTAATACAAACAGGTCCCAATAACTAACACTGAGAACTTTTTAACCTACTGGATAAAGTGTCTGTATGACATTGAAATGCAAGTAACAAGGTTATATCCCAAGGATTACATTTTTATGATAAATTTTTCATTCCTTTTATTTCCTCTGTGCCTGAAACATTATTATATTTCAGTAAAATTATTTTATTACCCTAAAATATTTCTTTATTAAAATATTTAAGAAAACATAATATGCAGCATAATTAAATCTATATTTTTATGTGCATAGGTCTCGATAGGTGCCATTAGGGAATTAACCTGGTTTGAAGTCTGTACCTGTAAGACCAAAATACCCTTTCACTTTCCCTCTTCCAAATCAAAAGGACTAATATTCATTTTACTCTTCAAAAGCTCAGGAATTCATGCTGTCTGCATACTAGTGGAGTGCAGAGAAGCTGAGGACATAATTTCTTTAACAGTCGGATCATCCTGGTTTAAAAACCAACCAGTGAACCAACCCATGAATTGTTTCTTTTTCTTTGATTGGCAGGTTTTTAACACCACTGTTGCAGTGCATGGGAGGATCCCATCACAGTCACATCTGCAGACCTGATGGGATGATGAACTGCAGCAGGTAGGTGGGGAACTTGTTAAAATTGCCTTGCTGCCAGAGAAAATGGGGTACCACCAGCACCCTAAGGATCTAAAATATATTCTCTAAGCTATTTCTCAGGTATGTAGTAGTTAGTAGTTCATTTATTTTGTTAGCATAAGCTAGCAATAAGCAATAAGGCAGGCATGGACATTCTTTGCTGAGAACAGCAGCTCTGCAAAACTGAGGTACCATGGGAAATGTACAATTCTGGGCATAAGGAAGCATGTGCATTTGGAGGATGGTGGTTTGTATCGTCCAGGAAAATAATACCTCTACCCAGTATCAAATGTAACAGTGAAAAATAAATTAGCTTTCCTCACAATATGCCAGGTTCCATCTTGGACTGGTCAAGTGATTACTTTGTTCTAATTTAAAGGCAACACATTTTTGAAGAGATTAATTCTCTCTGACTTGTTTTTACTTGTAAAATGCTTTAAATTCAATAAGTATTCAACACCTATTTACTCAAGTGGAACTTGTTCCACTGTTCTTGTCTACTGCATAAATTTTATAAGTATTTTCAAAAGTTGCCTGAGTGAAAATATAGATATTCAAGAGCAGAATGTTGTTCTCCCAGCTTCAAGGATGGGTAGTTTAGTGGCTTATGCAGTTTTCTTGTTTTGTTTAAAGCCCTTAAAGAAGTAGTTCCTGTAGACATTTTTATCTGGTAGGTGTGAAAACAGTGAATGTTTTCAGTAATGCTTTTGGACAGAAATTAAGGTGCCAAATTCAACCTAAATTTGAGTTAATCCCTGTTGAACTGAATTCTGTATTAACGGGATTATACACATGAGAGGTGAGACAAGTTCTAGTTCTTTCTCTGGTCTAGTTCGAAAAACATGAAGTGAGAGGGCTTCTGTCACCTCTAAGACACAGAGCTCTCGGTTGTATTAGACCTTTCTACCTCAGATTTTGCACTTATGGTAAAAGCAGCATTCTCCAGTGTTGTCAGCTATTGCCTTATCTTTAATGTCACCTTCTGGAAAAGATTATAGTCAAAAAGATCTGGAAAGAGGTTAAAAATTAATTAAAAAAAATACAGCTCATGTATTGCAACAGGTATGGCAGATACTGCATTTCCCTAAATACTTGCAGGGGATGCTCCCTCCTAAAACCTTTCTTGCCTCTTGTAACCTTACTGAAAGTAATTCTGCTCACTTGTCAGCCAGCACTGAGTACCCTACCCTACATAATAGCACCCGATGTCAAGACATGCAAATGCTCCTAGATGTTATTCTAAACTGTGACACTAACATAGAGTCATGAACCAAACTTTGAGAGACTGATGGACAAAGAGAAGAAGCTAATATGAACAAGCTAGCAGGCTGATATCACACAAGGAGGAAATATAAGACAATGTATGACTGAAGCAGTACAATATAGGTATGGAAAAAGGAGATGTTTTACTAACAGTTCAGTGATAGTCAGGATGTTGCACTACCTGGGCACGGCAACAGCAATTCTGTGCTAATGTCAGGACTCTGGAGGGTCAAAAAGCCTACTCCAACCTCATGCTTAGGTACTCTTTCCAACTGTAAAGCAGGAAGCCTTTCCAAACTTGATGGGGTAATGGAACGGTTTATATTATTAAGAGCAATGGGCCAACAAGTGTTCATTGTCAGTCTTGGTCAATCTATAGTACCTCAGCCAGCCAGGTGGTATAGTTAAATCAGATTGGGCAATTTTGCTGTAAATACCCACATTAAACCAAAGATGGTTCAGAAGTTCTTTGGACTAATCCTGTCATTAACTGCAGCTAATTATCTTATTATAATATACTGTTTAAACCTTAACTCATAATCGATAGTTACACTTTGTGGACACATTCTTGAAACAAACATTTTACTTAGAAAACACAGTGTAAATATCATAGGGCCTTATTAATAAAATATTTGTTAGTAAAATTATTGAATACAATAATCAGAATCAGTAAGATAGTCCCACCACTTTCCTACTGTTATAGGTGCTTGCTGTTATAAAGGCTGTTGCCATGTGTGTTCTTGAAGCGCAAAGCATGGTGCAGTGCTTACTCCCACCAGCTGCTGGCTAGTGCAAATTACCCACCTCTTTCTGAGGATCAGCAATAGCAGCTGGAGTTGGTGAGGGCCATGAGCTCTTAAGCTGGAAGCAGAAAAGGACATATGTCCATGGCCTTGTTCATATTTCATCATTTGATTTCTGTACAGCCCTGTAAGACAGGTACAGTACCCAAGTTTGCTGTGAAGCACTTGAAAACTCAAGTGATTTCTATCTCCAGATAGATAGAAGAAGGTGTGCAGAGCCACCAGGCTGTATCCTCACACTGACTCCTGGGAAGATGTCCTCTGCACGTGAAGGGTCTTGTGTAGGGGCCCCAAAGAGAAGAGAATGAGGCTTCCCAATCTTTCAGAAACCTGAAGGGGGGAGGATAACCCTAGCTGCAGAAGCTGAGTCCATGTCTCATATGCTGTTTTTTGTGGATGTGGTGATCCTCCTTTCTCAGTCCTTTAGGGCTTGAACCAACACAGGCTCATGCCTCCAATGCACCGTAACAGCAAAGCAGTTGCCAAGAAATGCACCAGCGTGCACAGTATTAAATAAAAACAACAATTTTTTCAATTTCCAGAGAGGTTCTGGCCTCTGTCAGATCCCTTAGATATCCCATCACTATAGAATAAATATTCCCCAAGGAATTATTAATTTGGCTCTGTTGATTTTTGTGTGTATATGTTAGCAGCTAGGTTGGTCTGGAGCTGTAGCGTTTTAAAGCATAACTTTTGCTGCTCCTTTAAAATATCAACATTTCTAAAACTACCAGATGAGAATGTCCTCATGGTCAAGAATTTCAGAAGAATGAAGTGTCTCCAGGTTTGCTGGCCGCCCACAGCTGTAACAGAGGTGGCCTGGGCGTGAAGAGCTGCTGCCTGGCTCCTTGGCCATGAAGAAACAGCAGAGATGACAGCAGCCAGAATTGACAGAGACATTCAAATTCTGAACCATATTTTGGATGAGATTGAATATTTTGTTACCAAGCTTCAAAAAGCTTCTGAAGCACTTGCTGAACTTTCAAAGAGGAAGAAAACCAAGAAAAGCTGCTGTGGGAGCTGAGAGCTGGGCTTGGAGAAAGTCTCGGACAGACACTCTGGAACTGCTCTGTCTTTGTCAAAGTCTCTGCATTTCTTGCATGAGTGACAGTAAAGACGGATTAATTTGGAAACCTGCTGTACGTCTGTTGCAACTGTTGTACATCTGCAGCAATGATGCCTTGGTGACGTGGAGTGCCCGTTGTGCTGAGAGCACTGGGTGGCACAAGGGGTGTGTAAGGGCAGGCACGTGGGGCTCTGCCTCTGGGATCTGAGGGCAGGTGTGTGCTGTGGGAGCTGCCTCAGCAGCAGTTGCTTGAAAACTAACAAACTCCATCTCACTTCACCCCTGCCAAGAGCCACGTGCAAAGTCCTTGCATTTCCCAGCCTCCTCCCGTGGTACATCCCACTGCCTACACTCACCCTACAGTTTTGAGTCAGTATGAGCAGGGAGTCCTGTGTACCAGCTGGAGATGCTGACTTTCATAGCTCATCCTTTATCTTTGCTGTAGATCGCTGTGAGCTGTTCCTCAGAAATGGCTGAGTTTTTGTGATTCCTTTGTCTGGTGCATGCAATTAATTAAAATCTCTGTGTGAAAAGCCCTTCTGAATGAAATATCCTATATAAATATGTTATTATCATTGCTAAAAATGATTTTGAAACCCTGCTTATCTCTATCTTGTTTTTCCTAGTTTGGTTTCTTTAGAAAAAAGCGTAATAATAATTAATAATGTCACAATGCCATCTTTTTCTATTGCTTTAGTTTTCTAGATGTGTCAGTATTATCTTCTTCTGCAGTCATCATTGCACTGAGTGGATATAAACTCTTCTTAGGAGACTGCATTATAGCTTAAATTGCACATAGCAATCACCTTGAATTTGCTTGTCAGTCCTTCAAGCAAATTCTAAGCCAGAAAACCATTAGTAATACCTTAGTACTCCTGATGTACATGACCTTTACAAACAATTCAAGTGTTAATAAACTAAGTTCATTCCAAGAAATAGTGTCCTGTGTTCTTGGAAATGAAAGTAAATCCTATCACTTCACCATTTTCTAATTAAAGCTGGACAAACACTCGGTTTATGATTTGGAGACATCCAGTAAAGAAACAATATGCGTTACTCACCCACTTTTCACTTCTGAGACTAGTAGCAGCTGGAAGCTGCATATAAATATTCGACCTTGTTCAATAAACAAATGTCAACTGGTGCACAGGGAAGGCGGCTCTTGATAAACAATCTTTTATGAAGGACTTCTTAGAGAAGCTGTTACCAATGGAAGAGAGTGGCCTCCTGTGTATTTGTTTTTGGTATGAGTTTCTACAAGTTGCTGTGTACACTAGTCACTAATTAGCATGACTGCACATCAGCTCGAAGCTCTCTCGGTAGCTCATATCAGCAATGCTACACCTATCTGTGTAACTAAAGAAACGTGTGGCGGTCACTGTTGTACTGCACTGTTGGAATTACAAAGACATTGCAGTCTCTTAGTAAAAGACACTACAGGTTAGAAGACACGGTATTTTGGATTTTAAAGCAGTAAGGCTAAAATCTATACAGAGCTTCAGGTACATTAACAGTATCTTGGAAATATATTGAGCAAAACCATTTTTAAAAAATAATAACTAAATAGGCTATAGGTTTGTTTTTTTTTTTTAATCTAAACATAGGTCTCTGCAACACAGAAGGTGCTTGTCAAAGCAGGAAGAAAAGGATACTGGCACAATCCCAGTCTGTACTACCAGCAAGAAGATTCAAACCTTGGAGTTTTATTACCGTGAGAGTCGAGGAATGGAGCTCACCGACAGGCCCACTCCAGGTAGCAGGGCTCCTTCTCAGTGAGACTCTTTGGCAATACATTCAGCTGAATGCCAGGTACATCAGTTAATATGGATCTTGCTACCAAGGGTTTCCTGAAAAAATCATGCATTTTCCTTACTCAGAGTCTACGTACACTCTTTTCCACGTCATTTCAAAATACATTCTGTTCAAAACCATTGTCAAAAGCATAAAGAAACAAAATTATTTTTCCTTAAATATAGTATATCTTATTTTCATTATGATCTTACTTTGCAGCGGTTTTCTACAGGTAATAGTGTAGATGGTACAATATATGTTGGCAGTATTATTGAAAAGCCAAGCACAAGGGGAAAAAAATATGAGGTTTATCTCATTATCTTTAAGAGCCTCCAGATAAAATTGTAAATGGGTGTTTTCATAAAGCTGCCCAGTTCTCACCACCCAGCACTAATTAAAGCTTTGTATAAATTTGCACATCTTGTCACAAGCACAGGGAAAGTATGGGAAAATTAAAACTGCAAGCTTTGCTGACATGCATGTGACCTTTCAATTTTGCACATTTTTGTTATCTTTGTTTTGAACAAGGTTTTTGAACAAGAATTTTGCAGGAGAAGTTAATGCCATCCTATTAAGAGAGCTCTTTTATAAGTGTGCATATATATATACACGTGTATATATGTGTGTGTACTACTGTCCTAGCCTTAGCAATACCTGCACCTAGAATACAAAATTCACACATGGACCTGAGCTAATACAGACACATAGAGACATTCTGCCTCCTCCCAAGAGCGTTGCAATACAATTTAAAATAAGTTGCAAGCATAAGGAATATCAATCACTGGGAAGAATGAGAGAAGAAGACAGGATATCACAGATAACACTGTGATACACAAGCCGTTGTAGACTTAGCTTTAAGCCCTCCTTTTAATTTCCTATGCAGCAAGCATCTGTCTGGGTGGGTACTTCTGTCTGCCTCTGACATCAGAGAAGAGCAGAAGCCTGCTCTGCTGGGAGCTGTACAGACAGATTTGTTCAGTAGGACATTTCTCCCCTCTCAAGGCCACTTAGTGTTTCCAAAATGGCCCCAAAAAAGCTTCTCTTCCTGAGAGGCGGGCTGCCTTTTTAACTGAGGGCAGCACCCAGGGTGTAATGGTTTCCTCATTATTAAGGTCTCTCTCCCATCAGTCAGGGTTGCCTCTGACTCAGGGAGCTGATGTGCTCTGTACTGCAAAACCTTGTGAGAGGTGAGGTGACGTTCTCATTAAAGTAACCATTAATCCCTTGGGAATATCCCAGCCTTCAAGAAACTCAATTTGTTGTTTGACCTGTTTTCTTCAGAGAGGCCGCTGGAGAATGTGGAGGAAAAGTTTGACATATGGTATTCACACTGACACGTCGGGCAGAATCATGGGAATATGTCATTTATGAATCACTGTGTATTAACTCACCTACAGCTCTACAGAGAGTACAACTTGTAAAAAACATTCTCAAAATGTTACCTGAGGTACTGCATAGCGAATCAATTAATAATTAGTAATCCACTAATAATGAGCGATTTTTACAGTTTAATAGAGTTCTGTGATGAACTTAGATGAAAAGCAGTCTCAGGGGGTTATAGGAACTATAGATTTTATCTGTGGATGTATGTGTTTAATTTCTCACTGTCTTGGATTTTGTATAATTGCATGCATATGGAAAAAATGCTGGAAAGCTCTGTTAAATTACACTGGTAGCAATATACAGTTGGGACAGTTGCAAATGGCTGGAGAATCAGACCCTCTTCTGTGAAGACAATAGTGAAAGACCAGGCTCCAAAGCCCAACCTGAACAGTGAGAGACAGGAATAGCTTTGTAGCAATTCATTAAATAACAGTGCACTTATTCTATACTGCACTTACTGTAGTGGCTTCTGCATGTGTCATTTTAGCAGCCTCTTTTGTTACCAAGTCTCAACAGATCGTGCAAAGAAATGAATTGTGACTTGGCAGTCACAACATTAGTCTGCTGCACATTTAAACAGACTGTTGAAAGAGAATTTTTTAACAGCTAAAATCCAAGCACCTAGCAAACAGAATGTTTTGCAAGAAGATTGGTTTATTTCACTTGACAGTTATATTAAACTTTAATCACCTTCTCAATGCATGCATTGTCTAGTACCCGCTGTTCCTATGACCTAAATCAGGGGCTTTTAAAAAAGACGAATACTTATTTTTCTGATTCTCAAGCACAGTGGAGTTTTGATGTCTTTCATTATTAACCGTAAACCAGAGACAGAAATTTGTGAGATAAAATGAGGCAATAAAATAAAATTAAATTGCTGTCAACACTAGATTTGTCAATGTTTTAATGATCTTTGCAATAAAGGGTGCTGATCATAGGTAATATTTCACAATGCCATTCATCACTCGACAAAATAATATACTTTTAGGAGACAACTGTAACTGTGTTCTGAAATGATGGAGGTACTTACAGACAAGACTGATGGGTGCTGTGAGCAGGTGCCATTACCTCTCCAATTAAAGGCTGTGCGCATTGTACGAGGTTAAAGTCGTCTCTTACCCAGTGTTTGCTTTGCAGAAAGCTTAAATAACAGTAACAGAACACCCAGCTCAGCTTGAACTGTCTCCTGCTAGCCATTCATATGGTTTTGTGCAGATCCCATGTTTCCCTCATTTCCTTCTCATCTCCACATCTTTTCTTTTTGGAATGCGTTCGGCATGCGCAGCTGAGGCATGTTACGTGTCAGTAGCAAAAGGCACATAATAAGGCTACTGCCTCGTCTGGCTACTGTGGAGCAAATGCCTGTTTGCAGCCAGGCCGCCTCCTTTATGGCAAGCACTATGAAATGTTTAAATTTCTGGCATAGGAACCACAGTGAGACACATTAATTGCTCTGTCACTGACCTGGGTACCTGGGAAACTTGCCCTCCAGTTATTTTCTAGGAAAGTGAAACACTTGAAGAGTTTACTGAATTTACTGAAGAACTTGAAGAATTTACTGAAATTAAGGGAGATTTTCCAGCTGGGTCAGATCTTTCATTTGTCTTCAATCTTTTTTTCTAAACTATAAATCTAGTTTTTTCCATAGATTACTTTCACTTCACACTTGTGCAGATGAGAAAATTAGGTCAGTCAGCTGTGCTAGGTGTCATCCTCTACTTATTTGCACTGGTGTAAGTTAAAGTAGTTGCCAAATCTATAAAAACAAGAGAGGAATGAGGATCTGTCAGCACAATGACTCACATCTGGTGGGTGTGCACAAACAGTATCAGAAGTGTCTTGCCTGATGGGGAGTCTGCTTGGAAACTGATCCTTTGTGTCCACAAAGAGCTGCATAGAAACAACAGTCTAATAATGAAGCAGTTTACTTCAATGTGGACACAGGTACTTAGACATCCAAAATCTGGAAAGCATTTCAATTTCACGTGCACCTTTATGCTACTTGTTATTTTTGGATGCAATCACACAAAAAATATTGGCTAGCTTTCTTGTTAGCAGAGGTTGAGAAGTTTACATTAAAGCTAATCAAAAGGCAGCTTTTGAGCTGAAAGCTATGATAAATCAATTCAAGTCCTGAAAGTCCTTACTGAGCCTGGTAGTCTGACTCACATAACCGCTTCCTACTTATCAGAACCCTCTGCATCTGAAGGAGTATAGAAGAGTCTGAGAAAATCTGATCACGTGTTACCTGGAGCTGGCTCAGTAAAGCTGTAAGATTCAATACATTAGTATTTCCAAAGCTGAGAAAGAAATAATTTAAATGCACTAAGATTGTAATTGATACCTGGATCAACAGTGTTCAGTATTCCTCAAATATGTAGCCATTGCTTTATTTTAACCACATTTTGTCACTGATCCATGTGATATCAAGACATGAGGACATCAAGAATATAGGCCTGGGCCTGTGGACTATCATGTGAGGCTATGGCAGATATTCTGGGTAATCTAACAGGGAGAGGGAAAAAAAGCAAACCCACAGTTAGCTGTGACCATTATCAGTGGCTTACACCTTACAGGCACACAGCACTGGACTTGGCATTGACATTGAGTTACTTAGGACTGAGTGGTCCAGGGCAAGGAAGGAAGCTCTAAATCTGGGGCATTTTCTGGTATCCTTGTAAATGTCAGCCAACACATATATAGTATCATTTTGCTTTTTGATGCATGCCAAATCACGTTTGGATTCAGATTTGTAAAAATGATTTTCATCCCTTTTTGAGGATCTCAGGAGGATGCTGCCAAGGTTGCGAAAAAGGCTCACTAGCTCTTTAATCAAGTCTTGACCCAGTAAATTCTGGATTGAATGGAAAAAATAATTTTATCTCCAGTTGTGGTTAGATGTCCTACGATTCATTACAAAATCCAAACCAGTGCATCACAGTTCAATACCTGGTAGCGTGAAAGTTGACTGTGATCAATAGCTGGGATGTTTCTGGGCATTCAGTTCCCTTTGGATCCTCATAGCATGCAGACATGATCTTCTCTTTGGTCTTTCTCTTATTTCACAGGAACGAGATCCAAGCTCTGTCCCCCTACTGCACACACAACACAGGACACCTTCAGTCCAGTACCTGCTTTACCCGACGCTCCCTGGGACCAAGAGCAGCCACGTTCCTTAGTAACTTCCTATTCTCAGACCAGAGTTATTCAGGGCATACTTCCATTATGTCATTTGTTTCAGCCTGGTTTTATTGAGTGGGTAAATAACTGTCTTCATTACAGCAGTTACAGTTTTCCCTGTGGTTGTGTTTAGCAACAAGCTGCTCACCCTTCTCTAACTGCGCTGTTAATTAGGAGATCTATGTTTCCTTGTCAAAACCAGCTAAGCTCCCTGCCACTGGAATTCCTTCTCCTGCCTTCTCCTATGGTGTGAGAGCAGCGATCATTTGCTTGGTTATGCTTCAAGTCTTCTGTATGCTTTTAATAAAATCTGTAATTAATACTTTGAGAAAGATTTTTTCTCCTCTGGCTGAGCACATCTTGAGCACAATTTTTTAATGGCAGTAAACAAAAATAAAGGGTGCTTAACTGCACTCCCAGCACGACTCTGACATTTCTCCTAATGATGCAGTAGCCTTTGGTAGCTAAACGTGAATGTCTAAAAGAAGTCAGTATTGTATTTGTAACAAGCAACCCGACCTCATTAACTAATCCAGTCTTAGAGGGAAAAATCTGCCCAAACACTGCCAGATTTTTGGTGGTGTTAAAATCCAGGGACACTGGGCTTTCTGGGAACTCAGGGCAAGCCATTAATGCCCTTTTCCTAGGTGCAGCAATAGTCTTTGACCTGTAAAAATGTAAAAAGAGCATGAAAAGCTTAAACTGACTCCAGCTGAAACCAGGGACAAAACTAGACATGTCACTATAAGCAGAAATGAGCCCAAAACATCCACACATGCGAAACTGATAACAGTATTATTTCTAAAAACACAGTATTTGTTACTTACTGCCATCAGATGTTACAGACTGAGAGTTTAGTTTTAGGCTTTGAAAAATCTAGTCATTAATATGCTTCTAGACACAAAATAATCACAAGAGATGGTTTTCATCTCACATAACTTGTTGAGATACTCGCCATCTATAGCCAAAGGAGAGAGAAAGGCATTTCCTGAGGCTGACTCAGCTTTTCAGTCTTTAGGCCCCAGTTTAAAATGAGATGTGCCTTTCTCTTGCAAGAGAACATAAATTTCAAATTTATCTTCAAGAGAAGATACATTTTCAAGCAAGACATACTCCACTTTCCATATCTGGACTACAAGAAAATTTCCTGTGATTTATATGCCACTGATAACCATCATGACGGGAAGTCTGGAATATAATGAGGATGCAGCACTTTCTGTATTCACACAATGTGCACATGAAAGGAATTTTGCATTTTTCTTAATAATAAAGTGTTGGTCCTTGCCTGAGGTAGGCTGTTCAACTAGATGAACCACAGGTCTGCTGGGAAGACTGTCATTATATACCTAGTCATGCATTCTTATTCTTAGCTATTTTCATATTCTTGTAAGAGCTTTACATTACATTTTAAACCTCATCCTTGACTTTCTGAAAGAAGTCATATTTGTGTAGCCATTGAATGAAAAATATATTTATTGGCTCTGAAGAAACATACTATTCCCTACTATGAAGTGCCCTGTTCAATACTTACAAAACCTTTACTGCCTTGTTTCTACTATAGCATTTCCATATAGTTTGATTTGAAGGCATCCAACTGCTTTCAAGTATTGAGAGTCCCTTATGTACCAAGAAACTACATAGACAGGTTCATTACAATGCCTTAGGACAGAAATCACAAAATGCATTTAAAGTCTTGAGCCTGGGAGAGGGTGAAGATGCTATATCAATGCAGCCTTCAACATCTATTGTGGAGATACAAGGAATGGCAACTATATCACATTCAATGTATGTGGTTAGATAAAGTAACGGGGAGTTGGACTGAAAACTGGCTGAAATGCCAGGCTGAAAGGACTGTGTAGTCAGTAGCAAAAAGTCTGGGTGAAGGCATGTCACAACCTGTGTACCCCAGGGGTCAAATACTGGGGCCAATCCTGTTTAACATCTTCATTAATGAC
>NW_010099557.1:7487-12303 GCF_000699245.1 Pterocles gutturalis | reverse complement strand
ATCCTTAGCAAGTCTGCACAATACAAAACTGGGAGGAGTGACTGATACACCACGTGTGTGTGCTCCCGTTCAGAGGGACCTCAGCAGGCTGGAGAAATGGTCTGACAGAAACTTCATGCAGTTCAGCAAGGGAAATGCCAAATCCTGCACCTGGGAAGGAA
Organism: Pterocles gutturalis; assembly: GCF_000699245.1. NCBI lineage: Eukaryota > Metazoa > Chordata > Aves > Pterocliformes > Pteroclidae > Pterocles > Pterocles gutturalis. The sequence goes on along the minus strand of NW_010099557.1, from coordinate 12,142 downwards.
CAAGCCCAGGCACCAGCATATGCTGGGGACTGACCAGCTGGAAAGAAGCTTGGAAGAGAATGACCTTGGGGTTCTGACAGGCAACAAGGTGACCACAAGCCAGCAATGTGCTCTTCCTGCGAAGGCAGCCAATGGCTTCCTGGGCTGCATTAGGAAGAATGTTGCCAGCAGTTTGAGGGAGGTGATCCGTCCACTCAACACTGGTGAGGCCACACTTGGAGTACTGGTCCAGTTCTGTTCTGGGCTCCTCAGTACCAGATACAGATTTACTGGAGTGAGTCCAGCACAGAGCTATGAAGATGATTAAGGGATGGGAACATCTGACAGATGAGGAGAGCCTGAGAGAGCGGGGACAGCTCAGCCTGGCAAAGAGAAGGCCTAAGGGGATCTCAGCAATGTGTATAAATATGTGATGGGAGGAAATGAAAAAGAGGGAGACAAGCTTTTCTCAGTGGTGCCCAATGACAGGGCAAGAGGGAATAGGCACAAACTGAAACACATGAAATTCCGTCTGAGGACAAGAAAGCACTTTTTTTTTACTGTGAGGGTGGTCAAACAGCGGAACATATTGTCAAGAGAAGTTGTGGAGTCGCCATCTGCAGAGATATTCAAACCCAACTGGGCACAATTCTGGGCAACCTGCTGTAGCTGTCCCTGCCTGGGCAAGGGGGCTGGACTAGATGATCTCAAGAGCTCCCTTACAATTTAAATGATTTTGTGACTCTGTGATTCATGATCCTTGAAAATCCTGGTGTTCCTAATAGATTACTGTTACTGCAGTTGCCTGCAACTGCAGACTGAGTGACTGTTTGCTCTGTCTTTGTAAGAAATTTCCAGAAGCTTGGTTAAAACTAGTCCAAACACATTTGTTGTTGGGGTTTTTTCCCCCTACAAAATCAGATTACTTCAATGAAAATTCCTATAAATGTTTCTCCATATATTTCTTTTTGGAATATTTTTATTTCAGAAAACTTTGAAACTTCATATTTGACTTTTTGCATTTTTACTTATTAATTTTTTAAGTGTTTCATGACATCAGGAATAGTAGTGCTACAACATACAAGGAATATTTGATTCTTAAAATCGGTAAAGCAGTTAATACATTTTACTGATTGAAACAGCTTATATTTTCTTTAAGATTAATATCTCAGGTTGTTTCATTTCAATGCACAGGAAATCTAAGGAATGTATTCTGTCCAATCACAAAGTATTAATTTATCTTCATGATTCTAGAGTAAAATTAAAATAACAAGAACATTTCCTCTATATATATGCAGTATGTTTGTTTGTGGTGGGGCACATTATATACTGCAATAGGTATTTTATGAAATAAATCAACATTAAAAGTATTTGAAATTACATTCTCAAATTTTAAAATAAATTTTGCATATTGATTTTTGTGTGCAAATCCCATTTCATGGGAAACCAAAACATGTCTTCAGGCAAGGAAGGCATTCCAAAAAGTCATAATTTCCAGCAAATTAGGAATTCTGTTTCAACTCTCTCTATTTCTCCAGATTAAGAATGTTTTACTTATTCATTCCATAAGCAGCAACTGAGAAAGGGCATCACATAAAAAGAGGAGGACCTGATCCCCAGAATATTGTGCCTACATAAACCAGAGAGGAAAGTCTCCTAAAGTCATGCTAAAAAATGTGAAATAAGAATTAGGTGTAGAGGTAACCAGTTGTTATTTAGATACTAATTAACCTTTCCAATACTTCAGTACATCACCATTTCACAGGCACGCAGCAGAGAACTCTTTCTGGGCATTTCCAGCCTGGTGCTTTAGTTTCCCTGAAGGGGGACTGTTTGCACACGTTAAAGACTCTCAGCAGCATCCATGACTTGGTTGAGATTGTTTCTGGTGAAAGATCATATTCTGGGACTGCAAAATAGCCACATTGGTGTGGTGTGCTGGCAAGGGACCCCAGAGAAGGGGTACGGCCATACAGTGCTTGAGCAGGACTGCTGCACAGAGGAGCTGGCCTTGCCTGCTGGGGCTCATCTGCCATGACCGACGCCAGGTCATTCGCAGGCAGAAACATAATTACCATGTTCTACTGAGATTAAATGGACAACAAGGACATGTACTGTTTTGTTATATCTGTCTCCAAAGGCTTCCTTATTTGCCCTAAAACTGTGGGATCCTGTGCCTCCATTACCCTATGCTGAGATCAATGCAAGATTGAATAGAATATAAAGCTATCAGCAGTGCAGAACTATATGCTGGAAAAGGATCACCAGGAAACTTCTTAGTGGTCTTAAAGGATATCATGCATTGGTGTCCAAAAATTAGATCTGAAACCCTAAAAAGCTGGTAAAAAGGTAAAAGCTCTCAACTTTCTTTGTACTAAGCTAGTACAAAAAATAAAGTCTGAATACATATGCTAGACAGTAAAAGGAAATCTAAATTCAGTAAATGAAACAGAATTCTGTAAGTACTGTCTCTGATAGTATATTCTGTTTTGAGAAAGGCATTTATTTCTGACTGTATTATCAGTACCACAGTGGTAGCCTGTAAGCTAGAGATAAAACATAAATTATTTTTTTCTGGATAACAAATTAATACTTACAGGCTTAGGATGTTTTACAGATAAAGACTCTTCTAAAATGGCTACAGTTCCTTCACCTCTCAGATGCTTCTCTCTTTTCAGGAGGGTATTGGAGGCAAAGGTTTCCCTGGCTTTAGGGACAACCTATGGATGCTTATTAACTACCTGAGAATAGGACATGGTTGGCTTCTGGTGTGGAAGTAGGGAATGATGAAAACAGGGAGAAGGCAGCATCTGGAGGACAGAAGAACGTGACACCATTCTCTTGACTCTCCAGACTAAAAAGGAAGGAAAGAGCTTGTGGTTCTCTTAATGTCTTTTCTGAGGAAAGAGCTGCTTCCATTGTAGGGAATTAGGCAAATATACACATGCTGGTGGAAGCTTATGGGGTCATCAAGTCAATGATGCTATAGCCCAAATATAGCTCTACAGGAACTAATTTTCAGATAAGAGTTGTTTTGATTTTAGAGGCCAAAAAGTCTGTTAGATCACTTAATTGAGCTTTATCTCTATTAGCATACCACAACATTTTTCCCCAGTTACTCCAGTATAGTGTCTGGTAGCATGTATATCTTTTAGATAATATAGATCTCAAGGTATACTGAAAATATTCAAAGACATCCTGTCTTCCCTTGGGGGTTTGCTGTAATGGGTAATCAATCTCATTGTTACAAACATTTGCTTTATGTCTAATTGGAATCTGACTGTTTTCAGGTTCCTGTCATTGAATCTTATTATCTCAGTGTCTGCTAGAATAAATGGGCTTTTCAGGCTTGCTGTCTTCTTCCCGTGGGAGTCCTGATGCAATCCTGTCATCTTTCAGTCTTCTGCTTAGTAAGATGTTGAGATACTTAAATATCTTCCTGTAAGGCTTTTTTTAAAATAAAAACCTCCACTTTTTTTTTTTTTTTTAAATTTTTATTTATTCTATTCTGGATCCCTTGCTACATTTTTAACATCTTTTTTTATATGCAGACATTGGTTTCCCCTATTAAAATCATCGTTCATGTTTTCTACATTATAGATGTCATAAGTTCTTATTCTCTACCACATTGAATTTGGAAATTCAAACTGTATGATCTCAAAGCTTCTCAGCTTTCCAAGATGTAGTCAAGATGAATGTTATCAAGCCAAATAGCACAAATGACTACATGAAAAGAGCTTCTAAAATTTTAAACAATGTAAAATAGATATGCTGAATTTTCCAGTACTCTATTTTCCCCTTCTAATTACCCGTCTTCACTGCCTATATACAGATTTGCTCTCTATTTAGTAATTGGATTATCCTATTGTTAGGATTTCTTTTATGCACACTAGACTTTTAATATCTCTCCCTCCCACAAGGTCATTTTTTTCCAGCTATGCATTGCATTTTCATGAGACGTATACACTTACAATTACAGGTGCTTTATAAATCATCATCACTGTGAATCACAGACATAAATAAACAAGGCTGATGAAAGACCTTTTACTGCTATCAGTTATAACATAAAACGGGTTACATAGACAAGCTGTGACCTGTGAGATCAGATTGGTATCTAGAGCTTTAATCTCTGTTCTTGGCTGCGGTAGAGAAAAATGACTATCATTTATCACTAGCAAAGCGTGCAATAAGCAATAGGAATGTGTGAGCTCAACTACATTAAACAATTGCTGCTGTGTACGTACATAAGCGGTGCTGTATCGTACACCTACTACAAACATTTATTAGCAATGTGCTTTAATTATGAACACATTCATAATAGACGAAACAGCAGAATTCAGGTAATTGCAATGAGCAAGCATCATTAACTGATTTACTCAGATAATCAAGGGGCAACTAAAATTACATTGTGGAGAAACCACACAGTATTCCAATTAAAACACATAAACCAAAGAAAAAAGTCAGGGGAACTCTGTATACAGTTTGTGATGAACAGTGCCTTGTTGAAGCAGCCATTTATTTGTATGTTCTTTAGTTTGAGAATGACAAGACTGCAATGCTCCAGGTATGATCGGTACAGTACAGCCTATCTGCTTCACAGGTTATTGAAATCCACATTAATGGTCTGATGTCTAAAGAACTCATCTAACAGTTTTGACAAATCTTATCACTGACTT
>NW_010099557.1:0-7456 GCF_000699245.1 Pterocles gutturalis | reverse complement strand
AAAGAGTGCCAGGATCATGAAACCACCTGGCAAAGGCTCTGTTAAGCCATCCTCTGTCTAAGCATCTATCTCTCCCTTCAGCCATGGATGGTGGCATGAAGTAATGTACTTAATATGTAAGGCATAGAGTACAAAGGATAACCTCTCTTCCAGTTTAGATAAAAGCACTGCCAGTCTCCAGCAATACCAAATCTTACATGCAGAGCTAACTGAAAAGCAAAAGTTGCTTTTCATTATTCATTCTGATAAATAGTTGTCATACTGATCATTCCCTCCAAAATCAAAACATGCATTGCTTTTGTTCAGAGATTGTTCATACCTTCACCAGAGATTTTCAATTTATTTTGAAATAAACGCTTTTCATATAAAAAAGTTAAATTACTGAAAGGTAAGATCTGACAGTTATGGTGTTTGATTACTTTCTATTATAAGTCAAAAAATAAACCCCATATCAAACTGCTATTCTATTAAGAAAACAATCAAAATTGCTTCAGACAATTATAGTGACCAGTTCTGCTCACATCATTTAGTTTACCTCTAACAAAGTTTTACAGTATGAATTTTAGCATGTGAAAAGTCACAAAAAAAATCACCATCCTGTCAGCATCCACCACAGAGCATTCACACAAGCTCTTCAGAGCTCTGCTGAGCTGAGGCCTTCATGAATAGCCTTTGCCTTCACAACACTATAGATGTTGATCATTGCACCTACTTTTCAAAACAAGAAAGCTAAAAAAACCCTATTTTGCATTATTACTGTTGCTATAAATTTTGCCTCAATTTTCGCTACAGGTAGTTCATCTCCAACTAGTCATGCATATAAAACTCATCTGCTTTCTAAGTGCACAAGCCACACCATTTGAATTACTAACATGAACAAGTAAAACTGAGGGCAACAAATAATAAATAACTGCTGGTTTAATGTCCAGATGCTGCACTCTGAGAACTTGTCTGTGATTTGCAACACAAGAAACAGAGCCCAAGATTCAGCTTCCATAGGATCAAGTCAAAACATGATTTTCTTTTGAAACTTTTCAACTGTCAGCTTCTGAGTAGAAATGAACAGCAGCTGTCAAAAACAGCTGAGTAACAGATGCTGTGAATATGGGGACCATAAATTAGGGGCCTGACTGAGAAAAGATGCAACAAGGGCATTTTAGCATGCACTTCAGAAGTGCCTACCACTGGAGCTAGAAGGTTATTAAACAGAGTGATTTGAACAATCCAGAAATGTCAATTTCTGAATTATGCAGAACTGTTTCAAGGTTCTGTCAAAGTTGTTCTGTGTTGCTCTGAAATGAAAAGTGGATTTGAGATATCAGTGTTCTGTGAAGGACATTCATTTAAAACATGCACAGTGCTAAAGCACGCTATCAGCTGCTTTACGATACAGAGAAGCTTGTAAGAGAATAAAATAAGGACAGCAGAAATGTTTTATTTTAAACTTGGTATTTTCCCATCACATGCAGCTCTAAAGGGTATAGTTTATATTCTATGTTTGTTTTGATACTGAAAAATGTCATTTTCTTGTCCTTCTGGGTGAAATGGGAGTAACTGAAGTGGTGCTGGGCAACTTACATAGTCACGAAGCTAGCAGAAGCAGCTCTAGACTGCTGTGGAGAAGCAGCCCCAAAGCTGGAAATGTTTGAAGCCATATTTATCACCTGTCACACCACTTGATTCAGAAACATCTTTGGGATCAGCTCCAGACTGCTCAGCTGATACCCTGTAGTGCAAGGCACTGGGGCTAGTGTACCTTATGATCCTAGTAAGAAAAGCACTCAGACTCCATAAGCTATTGCTTAAAATGCCGTTTTCTGGAGCTAACACAAGAAAGAGAAAGAATACAGATAATCTCACATCCCTTTGGATGCTGGGAACCCTGAGCTGTGCAGCTTCAGACAGACCTCTGTCTGTCTCACCCACCTGTAGAAAGGTTCACTGACATTTTGGTTTCCAGGCCTCATAGAATTTTCTTAGACAAAAAATATTGTTTTCATGATTTCTACCATACGTTTACATGAGAACTTGCTGCTCCACTTTAAGATAAAGACAAGGCCATGCAGGTGGTGTAATCAACAACACCAAGTGGGAGCTGCCTGCAGGCTCCACTGTTACCATCACCCAGCTGAGTTCAGGCCACAGCCAAGAGACCTGCACAGCCCAGCACTGGCCTGAAGGGCAAGCTGTCTGTGCAGCACAGTGCAGTGTAGCACTGGCCTGTGCCTGCTCAGGTTCACTGGTACATGGATCACTAACTCTTTGATGCACAATAGTCTTCTGGTTAGGATCGTTACAACCCCAAAGGGGAAAATCCTGCAGCTGCTCAAGGCTGTAGGCTTTGCTTCTCTGCTGTGGGTGTCCCCTGGTGCTCTACCCAGCTTGTCAGCTTCCACTGCTCCCTGGGGTGGGTTCTGCCTACTATCAGACATGAGACACAGTGGCAAAGGATTGTTCCTGGGGAGTCCCTTTATTATCTAGCATGAGGACAATGGGATTTGCAGGCAGGATGTGCTCCAAGGTCAGAGGACCTACAGAGATAATAAAGATGCAGGGTACATCATACTTCTCCCAGTATCAACCACATCATGAACAAACAATGCAGCTGCAGGCACAGAAGCGAGCGTTCTCCTCCTGTAGAGGGAACAAGATGGTTATGGCTCCATCTGGGATGTAGGATATATTGCTGATTCCCTTCCTCCCTTAGATAGACACCCTGGGACTTTCACAGATTATTTTGTTTTCTGTAGCAAGTGGAGCAGCATGAGTATGTGCACAATACAGGGAAATCTCACAGTCTTACCTTGCACAGCATTTGCCAAGAACGCAGATTGTGTACCATAACAACACCTGAGGAACAGGAATCTGCTTTTGAGGGCTGCTCTAAGATCATCACAGCTCTTCAAACATCAGCCCCACACGGCTGTTCTGCAGAATGGATTTTCAAGAACACTCCACTTACTAAGGTTCCATATTTATTGTTCTCCCTCATACCCCTAGCTCCATATCTCTAAGTAAGAATTGCTCCACATCCACTTTACATTTAATATATGTTCCATAGTGGCACACAGTGTAGTAAGATTCAGAAATTGTCTCATAGCACTCCATGGAACAAAATGGTCTGCTTGATTGGTCCTGCAAGCAATATGAACCTCTCGCATTGATTGATGATTTGGCTTGAGGAATATCACTCAGTTCACTTTCCATATAACTTTCAGTTCTCAGATTTGATAATCTGCTGTCATACGTATAATGAGTAAGAGTTATTAGTTCAGGCCTCTATTTAGGAAGAAAGTTTTAACTTTAAGCCTTGGAGTTAATTGATCTTATACAGTCAGTATATTTAGAAATACCCAAAAGCTTTTATTATTACAGCAGAGCCCTAATACACAGAGAAAACATACTTTTGCACAATGTAAAATTGTATGCATGTGGCAGTTTGATTGTTGGTTTTTTTCAGCTGAAAGGTTTAGTGATGAAACCTAGTGGAACTTCCTTAATAGGGGACACTGGCAAAATTATGAAAGCAAACTTAATCACTAAATTATTCTGAAAGGCAAATATCAAGTATTTTCTAGAGAAGCCTAAGGAATACTGATGCATTAAAAATTAAGGTTATGTAGACATCATTCACAGAAGCACCATAGAGGGGAAACAAAGATTTTAAAGTACATCATGTGTGCATGAGCAAGTCTAAAGAAATATGTCCATTGGAAGAAGCGACTTTCTTTTACATCCTGTAAATTACAAGTGAATATTAGACCTAGCCTCATCTGACAAGCATACATGTAGCCCTACTTAAATTATACCAATTAACACGAGATAATCAGTGTATCGTGTACCATTAGGTTTAGATTAAGGGTTAGTAAAAAAATAAGAGATATAGGTTATAAACATTCCAATACAGTCTCCATCTTCTAAGACTCAGAATATAGTTATTTTTCTAAAACTTTCCTGAAATATTTTAGAGAAGCAATTTAGTGTTTTGAAACTCCGATTTAAACACAGTATTTCTTCTTTTTTTATCTCTGCCATCTTTTTGCATGTGAAGGCAACAAAATAAGTTATAGCTCTGGTTTTCTTTTTCTTTTGGACAAGTGTAACTTTTCAAAAGCTAAGGGCATTTGCAAAAGTTACAGAATGGCAAAAGGAGAAACACAAAAAGATGAAAGGAAACCAGATGGCAGATATTACAAATTTGATTGTATCCTGATAACTGTTTTCAGTTATAGACTCTTTCTGAGTTTCTGGAGGGTGCTGAACAAGGACTATCCTTGCTCTCAGTCCATTTCTTCTATGCTTAGGAATACAGGCTCAGAAAAAGAGTATTACATTCTGTTAAATCAGGGAGTCCACGTGTCTACTGCCAATGGGGACTGGTCTCTGGCCATGCTAACCTAGGGATTACATTCACAAACTGTTGAAAAGTACAATCTGCCATGAGCCTGAACTGCAGCAGACCATGTAATTGCTGTACTACCAACTGGATGGTATAGATGACTGAACTGCACGGTAGCGTACATTTTCTGGCCCTTTTTAATGCACTATCATAAGCCAAGCAATACAGACTGTGTCTGTGACTGCCCACACTACCAGCAATATGTGATACTATATGTTAGGTTGTTGGGTGCATGGAGCTTTTTCTTGTTGGTCTACAGAGTTGTCCAAACTCACTGTTCACTGTGGGCTTTCATGCAGAGGAATACTAGGTGAGGTTGGACCCGAGTGCTGGTTTGGGCCTGTGCTAAATGTCCAGTACAGATAGAGAAAGCAAGAGTAAGTGATCTAGCTAATTCATGTGGAGGCTGTGTCTTGGTCTTGTTTGTATGTCTTGGCCTGCAACTCCTGAGTCATGGAATCATGTGTTAATTTTTGGTCATTTTTCTGATTTTGGTAGTTCAGAAAAACACTGAAACTCAAGATAAAATTATGTATTCCTCAATAATGTGAAAATTTACTGGTATGATAATCAAAGCAAACTGCAGCCAGAGGACTATTCACAAGCCTAGGAATCTTAGCCTTTCATAAAAGAAGTGAGGTCATGATCTTTACTGTTTTGCTACTGTAAGACCATACAACAAGGTCCTGGTGGGATCTTGCAGGTCACCAAGTCCAGGCACTGCTCTCACAGTTGAAGAGATTTCATGATCCTTTTTATAAACTTTCTGAACTCAAAGACTGCTCCCACAGCACATTTTCCAGGGTATCGTAGCCATGCATTAAATTTTCTATGCAGCTGGACTTCCAGGCTTGCTCTGCAATAAGCTGACCCTAGAAGAGTCCATGGCATATGTGGACCTGCTGTGTGATTGCTTGGTACATTGGTCTGAAAAAACTTGATTAATATTGAGTGTGATCTGGCCAAGGTCATAATAACTCTGTGTCTAACCTGCCTGAGTGGGTTTTCCTATGTGAATATTGTGTTGTAGTTCAATATGGGACTTAGAGAAACAAGGCTTCTAGGACAAGAGGAAATGGCCTCAAGTTGCACCAGGGGAGGTTTAGGCTAGATATTAGAAAAAATTTCTTCACTGAAAGAGTGATCAGGCATTGGAACAGGCTGCCCAGGGAAGTGGTGGAGGCACCATCCCTGGAGGGGTTCAAGAAACGTGTAGATGTGGTGCTTAGGGACATGGTTTAGTGAGTTAGGTGGTGTTGGGTTGGACTTGATGATCCTTGAAGTCTTTTCCAACCTTAATGATTCTATGATTCTATGATTCTAAGGCTGGGCAGTTGCAACAGTCTTATATTAATCGCTTCGCATCTTATACTGACACATATTTGTAAGACAAATATTTGTAAGACACTGTTTTATTACCAGTGAGGATACTACTTCCAGGATGCAGGCCAAATAGCTATTTAGGCCAAGCCAAAAACCTAGAGATCAAAACACACTAGGGACCAAAAATACTTCAAAGGGTGAAGACAAGGGGACAGCTGACAGTGCTCTGATTTGTGGACAGATGGAGCTGCTGGGAGCTCCTGAAGCAGCTGTGTCCTCAAGCTCAAGAGAGGAAGAAATATGCAGAAAAATATTTTTGTTCAAAATAGGCTATGTTTTCCTTTCAACAGGCAGTTTTGCCCCTGTATGCTTACAATTAGAGCACAGTGAATTATGTGGTTTCAAGCGCCACAGGTAAAGGATGCTCCCTGTAAGGGCAACATGACCAAGACCCAGGAGGGGGGTGTGGTGGTGCTGGTAGCTTGAATATTCTCAGTTGAATGAGAAAGGGAAAACCAGAGCGTGCTTCATCTCTCCTCCTGCTCCCAAGTATAGTACCAAGCACCCGCATTTCTACAGAGAACATTTCTCTCTCCTGTAAACAAATCTTGCAAAAACGTTGATATAAAAAGGAAATTTAAAAATAAATCCAGCTCTTCAATCTCAAAAGAAGCATTCTGTGGCACTTCTGGGAGGTCTAACATTAAGGCAGAACTGGAGGCCAGGCACAGTCAGTCTCCATGCCCCTGATCGTGAGCTTGCTGTGTAAAAGCTATGTGTAAAAGACTAAACAGTGGTCCTCAGAGAGGAAAGCAGGAGCCCGTGCCTGCTCCCATGGCATGGCAGAAGGGAAGTCTCTTTAATAGGAAAAGGTGTCAAATCCAGAAATTTCAACATTCAAGGAAAAAACTGCAAAAAGGAGAAAGAGCTAAGGAGCTAGGAAAGAGTCACGAGATGAGTGCTAACCAGCCCTTTAAGACTATCTTCTCCAGAGCAACAGAGGAAGCATCCTCACCAAGTCAGGAATTGCTCTTGACTTCTCTGTCTTCCTAAAAACCGTAAGACAGTAATTACTGCAAGAAGCCCTACGGAGTCCACCCAGGAAGGCTTCAGTTTCCTCTCAAGCACACACAGGGAAGTTCTGAAGTAATTGATTAATGGCCCAAAGCTTTGTGTGATCTGCTGCTACAATCAAGTAGTGGCTGGCAAAGCTCACCAGCCTCCCTCAGGTACTAATCCATATTGGGCTGTTTCAAAGAGCTCCTGAGAAACTGGAGCTTAGATAACCTCATTAAAAGCTATTTGAGAGGCGTTTCAGTTACATTAATGTACTATATGACTACTGAGGATATCCATATGCTGCTCATACATGAAATTATGAATAAGTCATCTGCTGGGTAGCTGAGGTTCTTCAGTTATGTCTAAATGGTATGGGGATATGATGGCTATTTGGATGTAAAGGATATTCACTGACAGAAGATGAATTTAGTAAATAACTTCCATCCATGTATTTGGCTAGGAGTGACACGTGATCTTTGTATGAATGTGAGTTGTGTGGTAGACCTGTAACTACCACGTTCTGACATTTCTCATGACAAATACCGTATGGAGAGCCTGAGCAGTTAGAAAAATACGTTTGGGCAGAGGTAAGATTATTTTTACAAGCTACAGACAGTTTTCACAAACAGCATTTACTTATCTGAAAATCACAGACTCATAGAATCACAGAATGGT
>NW_010099556.1:2309-3322 GCF_000699245.1 Pterocles gutturalis | reverse complement strand
CGCGTCTGCCTGATGAGCCCGCGGGCACGGTGAGTCGTCGGGTCCGGCGCTGCCTGTGCCAGCATCCCAACGAGCCCTTGAGTCATTGCACAGAGGTCATGAAAGTGAACAGCAGCAGAAGTGTTAACACAGGTATGGATAAACGCTTTATTTTAGGCATCTCGGTGGAGCAAAAGCCTTCAGCAGCTGCAGCATCCGGGACTTTGAAACCTTCCTGAGGCGGGATGGGGGCACGTGCCTCTTCAAGAGACCCCACCTGGCCGGAGTGTCCTACCGGAGACGAGCCGCCTGCGGGAACGGCGTGGTGGAGCCCGGCGAGCAGTGCGACTGCGGGACGGCGCAGGAGGGTGCCGCAGGAATTAAGGTTCGATGTCTACATTTGCGCTGTTCGTGTGTTTAGAATAATGACCCTGGAGACGCAGAGCAGAGCTGAAGCAGAGGCCACCCCAAGAAGGGATGTGTCGGGTTTTAGGTCGTTTCTGTGTTGGCAGCCAGCTGACAGCGGCTTTGCCCATTTTCTTCTGCGGGATGTTGCCCAAGTGCAGCGTTTTGGGGATAAGAAGGGAGAACCTCTGAGAGTAAAAACCTCTGGGCGGATGAAAAAGCAGAACAGCGTGGTTTTGTGATGTGCCCCCAGGCGTGCTTGAAGGATAAGTGCTGCACTAGAACGTGTCGGTTCAAGCCGGGAGTGAAATGTTCCTCTGGATTGTGCTGTAGTGCGTGTCAGGTAAGGCGTGGTTTTGTAATTATCACAAGATCATTATTGATTTTTGGAGAAATATGATAAAGGATGGAGACAAACCTCCTGCTGTGCAGTCGGGCAGGTTCCCGGGGCAGGGTTTCCAGCTCAGCTCCCCGAGACCCCCGGGAAGAACGTGACTGGGGGCAGACTGGGGGGCAGTGTGACACGCGCGTGGCGAGCCCAGTGCCTGGGAGGTGGCCCCGAAGGGTGTCAGGACAGCGTCGGGAGGGGCTGCGAGGGGACGGCGCTGGCGGGTGCGCAGGGATGGAGA
>NW_010099556.1:319-2137 GCF_000699245.1 Pterocles gutturalis | reverse complement strand
ACGCTGCCAGTCGCCGGACCTGCAGTGCCGCCGGCTCTATGGGAGAGGTAGCGGAGGCTGCTCTGGTTGCACTGGTGCTACTGGTACAAAGGGGGGAGTGGGGCACCTGGGGAGGGAAGGACGTAGCTTGGGGAAAGCGTTTCAAGCTCCTTTTTGAATCTGGTTAACATGCACTTCAGCAGCAAATAGTTCTCACAATTATTCTGTGATAATAATGAAAACAGCAACAAGAAAAAGCAAATTATTACCTGTGAGTGAATTTAATTGGAGAGCTGACCTACTGTTTGCGAATCCCGTGTTTCTGGAGCCCAGGGCTGCTGGGGGTTGGCAGGTCAGGGACAGATGCTGTATTTTCTCCAGTTAAGTGGACAGCATCCGTGTTCTGCTGTGAACAGGATGAAAAATTAAGTTATTAGATACCAGAACATGTCCCTTTGTGTTCCTTTAAATGGTAATAAGTGTTACTGCTGAACTTCTAGGTTCGAAAAATGCTCCTGTGGCTTGTTACGAGGAACTCAACAGTCAGCAGGACAGGTTTGGGCACTGCGGGCTCCAGCCCAGACACGGCTATAAGCCCTGCACTTGGAGGTACGCTCCAGGGAAAGGGCCCTCGCCCCCCCAAAAATGCACATTTAATGGGGACAGTACAGACGAGGAAAGTGTCAAGACTACAGCTGATAGTAAGATTTGTGAAGCGATAAATAGACAGTTAGGTGTGTGTTCTCCTTGTCAGTAACCCGACATCTCCCCTTACGGTGCAGATCGTCTCTCGGACTGCCCAGTCCTGCTATTTTTTCCCTATTGTCCAGCACTCCACATTTGTATTGTGCTGTTTAACGTTTCTAGTGTTTCGCCAGGTAGCACACGTGGATGTGTAAGTGTGTGCATGCTACACACCCTTTGCAAACGGATTTTATAGGAATCTGCGATGTGGGAAGTTAATCTGCACGTTCCCGTACAGCACTCCCTTCGCATCCACTGCCGCCGCCTCTGTCTACGTCCGCGTGCGCGAGCATCTGTGCGTCTCTTTGGATTATTTGCATGCACCTGCAAGGCTGGATCCTCTTCGGGTTCCGCCAGGTACAAAGTGTGGCTCTGGAAAGGTAAGAAAACATTTTATAATCATCTAAAATGTCAGGTATAAATTGTAAATCATGAAAAGATTTTAGAAATACTCGCTCCTTTGCAGCATAACTGTACCTGATATTTACAAACACTGTGAAAACATCCAAACATTACGTGAAATGTTCCGTGTGCTGTGAACGTTCGACATAACCCAGCCCCAGGACAGGAAACGCAGCTTTTTAAAAGCACAGTTGTTTTTCAGAAGTGCTGGATTTTCACTCCCTTCTGGGGCATAAGGCTGACGGGCTGAGTGCCGCGATGGCAAAGCAATCCCGAACTGCTCTTTCGCAGGTGTGTCTGAACAACACGTGTCACCCGCACTCGGTCCTGGGGTACGACTGTGACAGCGCGGCGCGGTGCCCCGGCCACGGCGTGAGTCACTCCCCGCAGCGCCTGGTGCTGCCGCGGGCGGGCGGCTTTGTCCTGGAGATTTGCTCGTGTGGGAGCGAGCTGGGGACACGCTTTAGGCTGACAGATGACAAAATCACGACCTTGTCAGCTGGTACATGGAGTAAAACCATTTAAACTATTGGTCCTCAAAACCAATATCAAAATACTGTGACAGTTTTTATTCACTGAAATGGAGGATTTGGTGGTTTGTTTGGTTTATAGAGGGGAAAAAAAATTTATAGAGGGACATAGAATTGAGAGCAAGGGAGCTTGTGGAGATGACAAACGTGTGGCCGTAGGGAG
>NW_010099556.1:0-212 GCF_000699245.1 Pterocles gutturalis | reverse complement strand
TATCAGGCAGAAAGGCACGCGGGGTTTGCAGGAGGGTGATGTTTTATGCTTGTTGGGTGTCTCAGAGCTATTAGAGCCAGTACTTTGTGGTGTGTTCCTGCTCTGGGATGCTTCCTAAATTGCCCGAGTGCTGATGAGTGTGTGTAGCCTCGTCCCAGCCTGACCAGTGGCAGCGGGACTGGTGCCAGTCTGGGCAGGAGAATCTGTTGCAT
>NW_010099555.1:0-366 GCF_000699245.1 Pterocles gutturalis | reverse complement strand
TGGGACCCCCAGACGTGGGGATGCCCCAGGTTTTGGGACCCCCAGGGTTGTGGGACCCCCAGGTTTGGGGGGCTCACAGATTGTGGACACCCCCAGGGATTTGGGGACCCCCGGGCTTGGGAACTGCCAGGATTGGGGACCCCCAGGGCTGGGGGACCTCCAGGGTTTGGGGACCCTGGGCTTGGGACCCTCAAGGTTTGGGGACCCCCAGGGTTGTGGGATCCCCAGGACTGGGGAACCCCCAGGCTTGCGGCCCCCCAGGTTTGGGGACTCCCAGGGTTTGGGGACCCTGGGCTTTGGAGCCAAAAGGTTTGGGGACCCCCAGGGCTGGGGATGTCCCAGTTTTGGGACCCCCAGGGCTTGGGG
>NW_010099554.1:31545-55460 GCF_000699245.1 Pterocles gutturalis | reverse complement strand
TTGAGCTTGGAAGAAGCAGTCCTTGAACATTAACCAACTTTCTTGGGCTCCTTTACCTTCAAGTACCCTGTCCCACGGGATTTCCCCTAGCGATTGCTTGAAAAGGCCAAAGTTGGCCCTACTGAAGTCCAGCGTTGCTATTCTGCTCTGTATTCTGTTACGGACACATGAGATCCTGAACTCCACCACCTCATGGTCACTGCAACCAAGGCTGCCCTCAACCTTCACCTCTTCAACCAGACCCTCCTTATTCGTGAGGATAAGATCTAGCAGCACTCCTCTCCTAGTTGGCTCATCCACCGTTTGTATCATCAACGCACTGGAGAAACCTCCTGGACTGCGGATGGCTGGCTGAGTAGGCCTTCCAGCAAATATCAGGGTAGTTAAAATCCCCCACCATAACCAGGGCCTGTAATTGCGAGGCTGCTATCAGCTGCCTGTAGAAGGCCTCATCCTGATCCGGTGGCCTGTAATAGACACCCACAACAGTATCACCCATGCCAGCCTGTCCCTTAATTCTCACCCACAAACTCTCAACTCACTCATCATCTACCCCTGGAGACTCCCTCACTTCAGGAGACTCCCTCACTCTCCAGCTCTGACTACAGCTCCTGCTCAAATGGTAAGGCCTTGAGTATCTTTTTACAGGTCCATAAAGCAAAGCTAAAGCTGCACAGAAGTTAACCATCCTGGTCACAGGAGGCTTTCTGTGTGTTAGTCAGAATTAACTTATTGTTTCTTCCTCAGGAAGCGAAAAGGAGATATTGAAGAAGAGAGAGAAAGACAAAGGGGAAAGTATTCTTATGGATATTGCTAAGATCTATAAACTTCACTGTAAGATCTTACAAGCACACTCACCAATTTCATGTTAGGTATTGTAAGCAACTTATCTTTGCATTACTATAATGCAAAATTTTCTGAAAGAAACAAAGGTCCACCTCCTGCAAATGTTCACACATTTCCTTAGTCAGCCCTCATTCCTGCACTCATCATCAGGCTGCAGTCATATGCTGTCCTGAAAAGTGTTAGGTTATTAGTTGCTGAAAACTGACTTCACTTAAAGATACTATAAGAAAATGTAAGACTCTTTGTGACCTGAAAAACAGTGGTTTCATTTTCTTCCTTTACCTCTCTTTAGTATTTTGTCCCTAGCAGTTATGATGTTCCTATGATAAAACCAAAGGTCGATATTAACATACTGTATTCTGCAATATGTGTCACAACCAGTCATTAAATGTTGGCACTTACTCCCAGCTTATATACCATTACTACTGTTAACTGATAATATCTAGTTATGTTTGCTCAGTCTGTTTTTCAGATTGAGGACATATTTTCAGACATCTGAATATGTTCATGATTTTTCTCATAACATTGTCTTTTAATCCTGTACCTACTTTTCTCAGTTTGTACATGCTTTCTTAACATAAAATAGAAAAAATATTTACATACTTCAAGTCTTCAAGTTCTGCTCCCTCACAGTTCAGAATTTGGCCCCTTGTCTGATAGTCTGTCTTGTGACAAAGTGAGCTTTAAAAGAAGGGGATGTTACACCTCATCCACTTTTCATTTTTATTTCTTTATTTTCATCTGCTCTCCAGACAGAGCAGGTAAGTAGTTTTAAGTGTGAGAAATAGTTTGTGGTCTCAGACAGAGAAAGGGAAGATGACTCAGTAAGGACAAAAGTTTCCAGCACTGAAGAGCACTGGATGAAGCAGTGGTGTCAGTTTTTCTGACCAGCAGCAATCCCAGGCTGAGCTCCTCTTCTGAACCTGAAAGTCGGCATTTCCTGAATCAACAGACCCCGAACAGGGCTTGCTCTCACCACTATTACTCATGTAAGAATCCCTGTTCCCATCACTGACTACACGTGTGGTTTATGTCAATACTTGAGGTGGCTGATATGTGTTCTGTAGCCATGAGAGCAGCAAGCAGTCAATTCACTAAACTTTGTAATTGATCACAAAGGGATGTGGGAAAGTTCTCTGTCAGTCAGAGTCCTTAAACTAGAGCTGGTCTTCTCTCAGAAAGGGGCAGTCCAATTCAGCTAGAAGTGGTTGGGGCTGATACCGAAATTATGGGGCAAAATAATTGTATGGCTGTTTTTATGCACTATACCAGATTAAATGCTGGGCTCTTAACCTCACTTTTTTTTTTTTTGTTTTACCTGAGAATGGTGGTATGTATGCCTATAGTCATACACAGTAGACTGTAAGTAGGTACTAACTCTTTTTTTATTTTGCAGAGCTGTGCCTCTATGGGTAGAGCTGTCACTCTGCCTCCCAAGTACCTGTTCAGGAAGAGATCTTAAAATACACTGTTTCATGTAAACAATATTCAGTCCTTTGCTTCCAGCGGCAGCTGATGTAGTAAGAGAGAGCTACCCACCCTTAGTTTACAGACCAGTTTGGCCACACAGCTTGCTAGGTGAGGACGGGGCAGCACACTTATACTAGTGCCAGGAATATTGCTACTGATTGTGCTCACTGAACCATGTAATATTAGCTCCATCCATGTCAGAGGAACGTGTCCAAGACTAGTTACAGCTAACAAGGCTCTGTTTGAGGGAAAAATGAGACCAGAGCGAGATTTATGACAATTTCAAGTGCAGAATAAGCAGGATGAACAGATGAGTCCCAAAGAAGGGTAAGGTGTTCTTTACACACAAATCTTTTCAGTGGAAAAAAAAATAATAAATTAATAGAATGAACCATAACAAACACTTTTTCTAAGTAGAGTCTTTCTGCATTTCTCATGGGATTCAGTTGAATGGGGGAAAATAAAAAAAAAAGGGAGAGCAGAAACTGCTTGCAACACAGAACAAACTCTGAGTACCAAGAACATGCTCCAGATTTTTTTAAAGATGCCTGGCTCTTATATCAGCCCTGATTCATCATGTTTTAGTCTCAGAATTATTCAGCATTCAAAGACCTTGCTCCTATGGGGTTAATGGGTTACATTCAGCATTGAAACCCATGACACAAATAGCTGCTTAATTATTAAGTCCTGACTGGTTTTAGTGGTTAATGGAAATAAAAATAGCAACAGCAACAATTACATTGTTTTACATTTCATAGGTGAAATGGTTTTTTTCTTTTAACTGCATAATCCAGGACCATGCACAGGGTAGTGGAGGGGGCCCATATAAAGGAGGGGTTGTGCTGCTTGTGACACAAAAGATTAGCATGCCCGTGACTGAAGAGGAGAAAAAGGAAAACACTGCCATAAAAGTGACAGTAGAGGTGAAGAATTGTGGTGAATGTGTAATGCACCACTGAAAAGATGCAGGAGAAAACATACCAAACTGAAAGTCTTATCATATCTACGCTGCTATTCCAAAGCAGGAATTAATTTGAAGGGAAGAAGCTGCTGTTCTCTTTGGCTCACATCACTTGTTCATAAACACAGGCAAGAAAAATGCTAAAGTGATATGATTACCATAATTACTATCTTTGTTCAAAAAATGTGGTGGTTCTTTTCCACCCTGAATTTTTTTCAAGCAGCCATTGTAGCCAGTACCAATCAGGAGCTAATGGCATGCACTGCAGCTACTCTAGGAGCAAATGCAGTAAATCTCATGCTTCGAATGCACCAGCCACACAGGATATCAAAGCATACTACAAACACGGGAGCACCTAGAGGTATTAGGCAGTGTTCCTGATACAGTGTCAAACCAATGCTAGCAAACATATGCCACTCCGATAACAGACAAAACCAGTTTAGAACCAATGGATCTAAAGGCAGGGCTTCTGGAAAGGGTCAGACTAAGCATTTAATTAGCAGAGCCCTGTTTTGAGAGCATGCTGTGGCAGAGGGTGGAAACAGGCAGGCCAAAGAAATGAACAGGATCATCTTAAGCCCAAATCATCGCCAAATGCAACACTGCTGTGTAAAGGGGATATAAAAATTAGGGTAATCATTCCTAAGCTCTATCAGCTTCTAGTCTTGCTGTGGCTCCCCGGGGGATGGGCTACAGACAGGGCCCTCCTGGCTGGAGAAGGCTGTAAAGCCCTGGTTAAGCAGGTATGTGTTTGGGTTTGGATAGGTCTCAAAGCAAAGCAGACTAAATGACTTGCTCAGTTGTCAAAAACGAGCAGTCCCGGTCATTGCTCCCTTGCCTTCTCACTCTGATTTGCTATGGCAACTGGTCTGCCTCAGTAGAAGGGGAGGTTTAAGCCAGAACATTTTTTTTAACTTCTTATTTTAACTTTAAAAAAATATCTTTCACCTGTGCGGCACACAAGCCAGAGCTATTTAAAAGACTAAGTTTGGGTTCATGTTCTGATTCACCTCCAGTTTTCTATTCCTTCCTCCTGTTCCCCCCCTCATTATATCATTGAAAAAGAGGAAAAAAAAAAAAAAGAGTAATGGAAAAAATGCTAAAATAACCATATACTAGTTTTTGTCTTTTTTCTAAACATTTGAAAAAGTTGTGATTATTTCTTAAAATTTTTCAAAATAATGAAAAAAATCTGGGCTCTATGCTTTGCTTTTTTCATCGTGGTATTTCATACTGCCCACTGATCAGGTGAAGGGTAATATTTGGATAACTTGGGGATAAAAGTATGTCAGTGTATTCTTCATAGGATTAACATAAAGGCTACATTGTCACTCTTGCATTGAAGGAAAGCTAGAGTGTGATCATTTTGTGTTTGGCACAGAAGATAAAGGGTTACTGTCTGCGTGCCACTAGAAGTAAGGGATTGTTCTGCAAGTGACAGTGGAGGAGAGGGAGTTTTGTGTGTGTGTCACAGAAGGAAAAGGATTACGGAGCAAATGATGCTCAAGGAAAAGGATTAAACTGCGTATGGCACAAAGAAGAGAGGTCATTGTACATACGTCACGGAAGGAGCAGGGTAGTGTGACACAGGACAGAAAGGATTCTTTCAGAGTCAGAAAGAAAATGAAAAAGAGAAGACGGACTATGATTATGCGAGTGTAGCTGGAAGACAAGGTTTCTTATGGGCAAAAATAAGGAAAGAAAAAAAGAAATCTCTAACATTCTGTGATTCTGTGATTCTATTCCTAAGTAAAGAAGTACAGCTTATTCTACAATCAAGCACATAATTTTTTCAGAAAAAAAACAGAGTGCTACACCACTCATTAGCTTAAGGGAAGACACCATTTTCACAAATACTTTGTGTGATAACTGAATAATGGTATCTCAGAGAGATACTTTGTCATCTTGACCTCAACTCCCCTACAGACAAGGGCTGGCTCCGTCTTAGATTTTTTTTTTCTTATCCTTCTAATGAAAAGTAAGTGCCTCACAAATCACCATATCCTTCTTGAGAAATGTGAATATCATTCACAGAGTAAACCACAGGTGAGACTGGGTACAACACACAAGCATTGCCAGTCTGGTGGGCGCTTTTATTCTTAGTTAGGAACCCCAGTCTCCCAACTCTAAGACAGCTGGTTCATTTCTACATATGATAGAGAATCAGAGCAAGCCTAGGCAGAAGATTTGTTGCTATTGTTTCCTTAAAAAATAAATAAATAAATAAAATTCAAAAATATCATGCTCCATAAAAAAATATGTATGAAACAAAAGTTTTTTTACTTTCCTCATGATGCCAAGGAGAAGTATTTCAGACATTCTCTCTGTCCAAGCAGAATTCACCTTTCCACATCGCAGCAGCTAACAAACCCCCACTTTGGCTGCGCCTTTGTAAGACATTATAGGTAACAGCAGATCTTTGGGGTCAGGGCTCTGCTGCACTGCATTGTTTTTGTATCACAAGAAAGAAGAAGTAATGTGAAAATAGGAATTATTTCTACCTTTGTTATGCCAATTTCTGGTTCAAGACTTCCCAGTTATTTGGGGATTTGTTTGTTTTCACACGATAATCCTGACATCCAGTTATTCATAACGTCACTCTCAAAAGCAGTGCAGCATTTTGTACCAGGAACTGCATTTCAGAGGAGGTGAAGCCGGGGGCTTTTTAATTGTACCGATTGCAGGAGAGTTATTCCATGACTGAATTTGCTCTCTGATGTTAAAGGGGGTAGCTGCTAATTGCTTTTAAGGAGGACCCAGAAAAATGACTGGGGGCTGAACAGTAACTCCCTACCCAAGCCCGTGGGGCGCACACGCATATGCACGCACACGAGATAAGTGCAGCTAATCTTTTGGGGGAGTGTGGTATGCGAGGAGGATGTGTGCAGGTCAAACTGTGAGAGGGCTTGGAGGGGATACGCAAACAACCAGTGATGGAAAATGGGTTTCAGTATGTTCGTTGATTTTGTACTGTTGGTACTGACTGTGTAGAAGTAATTTACTATATTGAGCTGATGTCTTCAAAGCTGCCACCAGTACAGTGGCATGGCCACTGGCTCATTTCTGCGGTGTTTCTACAATGTTCTGACCATCCGCAGTCTCCTCAAAGCCAACATCTACTATTATCATCCCACCAGGCAGCATATAGGTTTCCTTCCAGATCTGACATTTTCTTATAATTTTCCTGTTTATCCAATCTGTAATTTTTTTTTTTAATTTAAAATTTCACAGTTAGGACAAGGAGAGACACCTAAGCTCTAGTTTGTGCAGAATATCACAGAGCAGTCCTGCCCCATTAATGTGCAATGTCATAAGGACAACCAAACTCTGTCCCTCCACTGTAATTTACTATTTGATATGTCAGAGTGATTCTCAATTCATGGTCCTGTTGTAATTATTTTCTTTTTTCCACTTTTGCCAGAAAATCTTGCTCCCCAAACCTTTCTTACTCAGAGATCCACATTCTGAAAATTGCCCAGAATGGTATTTGTTTTATAAATATTTCTCTTGGTTGAGTCACCCTGCACCTTATTGCTGAGAAGAGTGCAGCCTCGCAGAGGAAGGGGAATTGCCTGGGGTTTGGGAAGGTTTGCCTGCTTCCTACACAAGGAAGTGCATGGGGAAGATCTAGAAGGATGCCTTTGCTGACCTTCCTAAAGTTTGGGCTGAAATTTGTGAACGAAGAAACTAGACAGCAATTTACAACAACCTGAGACTACTTGGTTTGCAGAGCCCTGACTAGTGGTCACCTTAGGAGACAGAGAAAGCTACAGTTTATCTTGTTTTAAGAATTATTCTATCCTTGCAGGAAAAAAAAAAAAAAAAAAAAAAAAAAAAAAAAAAAAAGAGGCTGTAAATAAGATTTCAGCTGACAAAAGTTTTGTTCTGAGTTCTTTGGGAGGATGTAGCAAAGCTGTCAGATTGACTGGCTGTATTGAGCTCCATCTGTAATTTTCCTTTGCCTGCTGTTTCTTACTGCTGGGTGCAGGCTCCCATTTGATGCTCTTGGCTTTTAAGAGGGCCCAGCTCCTAATGCTCAGGTAGACTGCTGCAAGTATAATGCTTTCAATGTGCCTTTGCTGAATGAGACCATGAAGGAGGGAGGAAATTGCCCTGACAATTGAAATCTAGCAGGTCTGGTTCACTGCTCAGGAATGTCGATGGGAGACTTTCCATTGGCCTCAAAGGAAAGGAACAGGGCATAAGAACCAACGCGAGCAGTGTAATCATCTTGTATGCAAAAGAAAACATAGAGCAATGCCAGCTAAGAATCGGATTCTGAATGATACATGTCAAATTTGAAACATACTTGTAAGAGGTAAAGTTTACCTGAAAATGACTTAAATAAGACTCGCTTCTAAAGCTATTTCTTACAAAGGCTCTGCAAAATCCCCACAATGCCATTTGCAGACATTCCCCCATGCCCCTGTGATGCCTGGGCTCAGGTTTCAGTACATGTTTTCCCAGTAGGCAGGCAGTACTGGGGAGAAAGTTTTGCACTGGAATCAGGAGAAACTCAAAGTTTTGTCCTCAAGTTTGTCTAGTTCAGAATGAGTCAATGTTGACTTGAACCTGGTATCCATAAGCAAAATCAACATAATCCTCTCAAATGAAAAATGGGATCACCAACTGCATGCAGACTGTATCAATGCTGCATTACAAGCAGAGAGACAAACTATCCACAGCGATGTTTCTGGTGCTATTGCAGGGCACCCATGACTGGCGAAAAGTGGTTGGCACTTGCCCCATGGAAGCTGTCGTCTGAGGATGGGAATCATTTAGCTTACCGTTAGGTCCACCCTTTACCAACACTTCTTCCCCGGGCAGAAACAGCAACCACAAGCAGCAGTATGGCTGCTTTTCTGTTAGGTAAATGCCTAACGAGGTGTGTTTGCTTGCAAAGGAACCAAGCATGACCTAATTAAAGGTTATCTGGTGGCACAGAATTCTTCCCTGATTTTGCTCTTCCCATGGGCTGGTATTTTGCAACCCAAGGTTTCAGTTCAGACCCACCACTCAGAAAGACATTTGAAAGCAAGGCAGAGGGAAATAACTTTCTCATTAACTCACTTGTGTTGTGAGGGATTCTGTTTTCTCTGTTAAAGATTATGAAACTGCTAACCCCAGCAAGCTCCCTACCCTTCATTTAGGGATTAGTGACTTCATCAACACAAGCAGAACAAACACGGAGCGCTGAACTTAGATCTTGGCAAGTTTAAAGCCTCCCAGTTCAAGATGAGAAAGCAAGGAAACACTCACAGCAGTGACAGTATTTGAGCCTTTTAACAAATTAAGAGACCTACAAGCTAATGATAAAGGCTCAGGAGGCAATCGGCCAAGCCCATCCCTGGTGCAAACCTGGTATTCTTCCAATTCAAACAATGGAAAAGGGGCAAACAAGAAAAATCCTTGGTAGCAAATGTAATTAGATGAAGCAAACAGTAAAGGCTCCCCTGTAACTGCACTTCATCACGCAATTAGTTTCTTAACAGGTTCACCATTTAGATGGCCTCTTCCCTGGCACAGTGCCATGCTGGCCAAATAAATCAGCTTTACATACACAGCCGTCAGTCAGAACTGCAGCTCCAGACCTTGGAAGCTGAACTGGAAGGATCAGTTGAAAGGGAGAAGGAAGAGAGGCCTGAATAGGTAGGTAGAAACAGGGCGATGAGGGAAGGAGGAAAAATAGCACTGGGCTAATACTTGAAGGTATCCAAGAGCCCCTGCAGAACAGAAGGGCTTGCCAGAAGCAGTTTGTACGCAAAGGCCGTCATATCTCTGGCCGTGTCTTTGAGACTAAATGGGATCACTGGGAATAATGGTGAATTGTAATGCTTATTCAGTTAGAGAAATTAATAAACCCAAATGACTGGGAGGGGGCAAATCAATAAGACCAAGATCCTGCTGCCCCTACTCAGCAATATTTCAGACTGCCCATTGCAAGCAGGTCTGGCTATATTGTAGCAAAGCAGAGTTGACTTTTGTGGCTGCTGTTTTGTGAGAGGAACAGTGAACACGCTGCACTGCTCGCCTGAGAGCAATTCCTATGAAAGAAAGCGATCACTCACCACTGGGGCAAACCCCAAACTTACAGGCTCTAGGGTTAGTCACAACTGGGCGTGGTCGCAACACACAGACACCTTGGGCTTTTCAACAAAGCAGGATAAAATAAAATCTTGATGATTGATGTTGTTTTTGGAAGATGGACAAAACTTATTTGGCAGAATCCTTTTTGCCTGTAAACATTATTTTGTCAAAAAAAATTTACAACTGTTTATGTCAGTTACAGGGGAAAAAAATCACAGTAGAGATTCTTCTGTATGTTTTAGTGTTTATTTGAATATTGTCATCTCAGTGTTTATTTTCTCTCATATGAAAGTGTAGACCAAAAACATGAAAGTAAAATTAAGCATCTAACTTCTGACTGAGTCAAGCCAAACAATGCCATTGTTTCATTACACCAGGTATTTTCACTTCATTTTCTTTTGGTTTTATTATATTCTGAAATAAAAAAAAAAATATTATTCCTGGACAAATCCATTACTTAGCGCTGAGTTAACTCTAGGAAAATGTCCCCTGACTTCATACAAGCAGATTTTAAATGGGGGCAAGATTATTGTAGGTGCTTACAGACAGGGAACAGAGTTGACATTTTCTGTAACATATGCAAGAGCTAACTGACAAAAACATAAAGGTTTGCATTAAATAACCTTGTAAGTCTGTTTGGTTTGTGATTGTGGGGTTTGGGGGGGCTGGGAGGAGATATGAAAATTAATCAAAAAATGCTTCACAAAAATAGCATGTTGTCCTGAAACAAGAAAATAAATTATTTAAATTATTTCGAAAAGCTTAACTATGTAATATGCTGTATAGCTCCCCTAGAACACTGTGGAAAATAAGACATTTTCTTGCAACATTTTGGGATTAACCAACCTATTTTGCCCACGGCACGATTTAAGGTACTTTCTTATTTAAAACAATTTGTGTTACTGTTTGCATAAGAAATCCTACTCCACAACTATTTCTAGTGTAATACCACTGAAATCAGTGAGTTTACAACAAGGATGAATTTGCCTGCATCCTGTTTTCTTCACTTTATTTATTTTTCTTGGAAACCAAATTACCCACAGTTACTTATTTACCAGGTCTAAAAATTTGGCACCACTTTGAAAAAGCATTAAAAGCTGATTGCAAGAGTTCCTGCTCAAGTTGATACCTGTCAACCTAAAGCAGTGCAACAGTCATGATGATTTCAATTGATACTTCTAGATTAAATGATCTGGCCTGCAAACCAGCTGAATTAGAAATAAAAAGTAGCATTTGCATATTAATACCTGATTTCTCTACTTGAATCCATGCAGTGGAATTGCATTGACTCATAATCCAGATCCTGAAGTACTTCTGGTAATACAAAGACCTTGTAGCCTGCATTTGTCTTCCATCGGAATGGCTTGTGGCTTTCTGAAGGTAAGACACTTGCCATATCTTGTGGCAATTTTTGTTTCTTTATCTAAAACAAAGAGGTATTCTTTTTAACAAGTGAAAGAGAAAAATATATTTGTCTACAAATAAATCTGAAGACTTATAAAGACTTTTCAGTATTGTGAAGATGCTGTTAAACTCATCTGTCAACAGATCTACAGATATTTTAGGATATGTTTAATATACTGGAAGAAATGGACCTACCCTTTAAAATCGAGCCATCGTTTGGTATAACACTGATCATTTTCAAATTATAGCTGATAAAAATATAGCTGTAATTTTTTTAAAATGCTTGGCTATATTTTCTTAATTTTAGTTATAAATTCCCACATTTAGACCTGTGCTGACCAGAAATACTGAAAGTGAATCCACAGAGGATTAGAACTCTTCACAACAGTCCCAACCCAGAATCCATTGTGCCTCATGTTTTGGGTTTTTCTTTTTTTTCTGTATGCATGTGCCTAGAAGGCAAAGATATTAATCACAAGAACCAGCCACACAGACTGGGATTTCAATCTTATTTGCAACAGTATAAATCAAAGTAACTTCATTGAGGACAAGGGAGTTGAGTACTCTGGATTTACACTCATCAGTGTAACAAATATAAAATATGCATAAGTGCCAGTTAGGACATAGTTTGATTTTTTTTTTTTTTAAACTGATAACATAATAGAAGTTTTTTTCGTTTGCAATAAGAAAATTCCACTCTTTTTCATGCATCTTCAGTGAAATGTATATTAAATTTTGAACAGAATTCTCATTTCTATGGAAAAAATTAATTTAGTAGTTTTACGAGGCATTCTATCTACCTGAAAAATACTTTCTTTAGGAAAACTGTTCTGATGGAAAATTTTCTGACCTCCTTTAAACCAAACTCATAATTCATACAAATAAGACACTGCTCAGCAGATGTTCAGGAAAGAGCAAGCCAGTGAGCAAGCACACACGCATCCCCATGTGGTTACCCTTGAGGTTCTTGGTGCAGAAAACAGGAAGGATGGGACAGTAGCTAAGGTGGCATGAGAGCTATGAGAGTAACTGGGCTTTAATTCAGCAGTGCACCTAGTTTTTGTTCCAGGAAAATAAAACCATACCAAATTTCATTTCAGATTAAATAAAACAGTACTATTTTGACTCTTAAGGAAACCTTCCTGAGCATCCCTTACCCTGGCTTTTGTGAGGTCTAGCGCCTTTTCAAATGGAGAATTAACATCGTCAGTGTTAGAAAACATTGAAAATATTGAACTGTATAGCTGTAACCATTCATGAAGCTGGAACTGAATTTTGTGGATCTGAAACCACCTTTCACAGTGAATAAGCTGATTGCATGAGAAAGTTCTGAATCTGAGGAAGACTCAGAAACCTTGGCTGAGGATCAGACCCGCTCTGTGACTGAGAGGCCAGACCTCCACAGGTACCTGGCTCCCAGAAAAGCAATATTTTGAAGATCTTAGCAACAGCATCTCTGTATTACTTCCATAATTATATCATTGGATAAATATAGGCAGGACCAGCTGAACTGAGGTATCTGCACAAGTTTAAAGAGCCAGGCCCCAGCCTGACACAGTGCTTTCTGCCCTGGAAGCAGGGCAGCCAACAGCTGACAGTATTTCCATGTAGATAAATCCCCTCTTTCTGCCCCCAAAACACAGCATTTCCTATTAAACTCCTTTGCTTTCCTATGTCATTCCCTGCCTAATTCCCCTCCTGTTTTCTAGATGCACCGACCAACACCATGCAGCATTGGATCCTCCTCTCCTCTGGAGCCTCACTTCGTGTGTGGCTGAGGACAGCCTGGGCAGAATTCCCGAGGCAGAGCTGCTGTCAATGGCGGGAGATGGATGGGCTCTGCTCCCACACTGGGCAGCCACCTCTGCGTGTTCCCGCTCACTACAGCACCAGGAAATGGCCTGCTGAATTCAGCGCTGATGAATTTCAGCCACCGATCCTTCCCTCCCATCCCTCCTTCCCTCTCTTTCTCCCTGTTTCTCTGCTGTGCTCATTGCCTGTGGGTTCCCTTGGCTGGCTGAGGGGCTCCATGCCCCTGGCAGGCTTTGGTGGCAGCTCCTGGTGCTGGGGGGAGAGGTGGAGGCAGCAAGGGGTGCCGGCTGGTTTGGATTTACAGCATGGGCTTTCCGTGAATGAAACTCATTAAAATAATAATAAATAAATAAAATCAAGCAGCTGCAGCTGCTGTCAGAGCCATTCCACGGCAGCCGAGCGCATCTGCTTTTTCACACCTCACCTCCAAAGCAAATCAATATGGCTTTAAATGATTTCCCTGGTGCCTGGATCTCTTACCTTGCACTGCTGCTAGCCCAGCCATGCAACTGCCTGGTCATTCCTCCCTCATCTTTTCAGTGTCTCTCACCTAGCTGCTTCTCATTGCCTTCTCTTAAAAATTTGTACAAAATGCTCACTGGAGCATCTCAACTTTGCTCATGTGTCATTTTCTCACACACACACATTTGCCATCACTGGCAGCCACACGCCCATTCATCACAGCACCTCAGTACATGCGCTGCCTGGCTGTATCTCCATCTCTCCCCCCGTACATGCTGCCTAGCTGATTGCTGCTTAAGCAACATCTGCTTATCAGGAGTTTTTCTTCTGATGTGGTGGTTAGTGAGCAAGCACTCGTGTTTACTTTCAACTCTGTCAAATATATTAATGCTTTAAAAAAAATTAAATAATTTATTGAATTCTGGGTTTTTTTCCTTTCTCATACATGTCCACCCTCCTTGGGGAAGGCATATTTGATTGTAAACCTATCACTAGTGCTGAAAATAAAAGACCTCCTCACGGATAAACCCATGCTTTAGGGACTGCCCCATTTTTCTAGATCTTGCCTAATCTTGGATTTGGGTTTTTCAGAACACGAGCTATTGCTGATGGTGTAAAATGCGCTCTGAAATGCTTATGCATCATCTGAGTATATCGACGTACAAGTGATATGCCCAGAGAAACACGCAGCCCACCAGTGCAGCCGGCTGATGCCAGACTCCCCTGAGTCCCCTTATAACTTCAGTGGTGCACATAAACACACTAGCTGCTTATTCCAGCCAGGACCCTCAGCTTACAAATACAGACTGCTTTTGGCAGCATCATTGCCCTTTTTTTATTTATTTGGTTTTACCGTCTATTGCTCTCCGACTAATTTTGCATTTTGAGGTGCTTTTATAGTCACCCACTTCAGGTATCTAGGAGATCATTACTTGCTTCTGATTAGCACAGTGCATTTGAGTGGTGTGCTAGAGGCAAAAATTTAAAATGTATCAAAATGCAAATATGCCCCCACTGACCTCTGGAAAAATGTGCTACATTACAAAGTACTTTCAAAGAGAGCCGGAAAGGAAGAGGAGAGAGAGTATGAGTTTGCAGAGGTCTGTGATATTAAAAAAATTAGTCATGAATGGTTACTTAGAAGTTTGTATTCTGTGTAATGCAGAAAGCTTTTTTTTTTTTTTCTTTAAAGAGGGGGTGGGTGGACCAGATCATGATACTCCTGGCCACTTTGTGTCTCACTCCGCTTACTTTGCTAGAAGAACCACTGAAGTGAATGGAGTTGTTTGTGGTGCATATTTTTTCTATCTGCCAAGATTCAAATATGTAGTCTAATATAGGGTAATGGCACAGAATGAGAGACTGTTGTGTGTTTGAACCATGTTAGCGGCAAGCAAATTCCATGCATTCCAAATTCTCCTGGAGAAAATAAGGGTGGTATTAAGACAAGTGACATTCCTGCAGCGAGGTATGACTGAGAACTGCATGGGGGAAAAAGATGCAATGTTACACAAGTTATTTGAGCTCATTGCTCTTTTACCCTCACCAGTAACAGTGAGTTGTCTCTTTCACTAGAGAAGACTGCAGATAGATCTTGGGTTATGCTAGTAAAAAAAACAGTCCTTCACCCCAAAAGGAAGCTTATGGCCTGGCCTTACCCTTAGTCTCCACAAGGCTTTTCTGCAAATACTTGTTTGGCTGGGGGCATGACTTCTCTAACTCCCTGACAGAGAGCCAAAAATGATGGTGTCTTCTCAAAGAAAGTGAAATGCTTTAAAGTAATCTACCCTATCTGGCAAGAGTTTGTATGAAAGTTTAGTATTAGCTCAGTGTTCAAATTAGCACTGCTGCTGTAACGAGGGAAGTCGTTGCGGCATCCTTTGACCAGTCCCCCCACGGTGTTGAACATTGCTGCTGCTCAGTGTCTGGGGATGGAAGAAGAGCCAAATAGAGGAGCACAGCTTCTTCTGACTGCAGTTGCTGGCACGTATTTTTATTCTTCAGGCCTTAGGAGTACCTAATATGATAAACACAACAGACCAGCAAAAGGAAAGGAAATGGCCATAGCTATGATGATTGGTAGCATATGAAAGTCACGCAGAAGAAGCAGCAGCATAAGACCACCCCCAGTCTCCCAGTGGTTGTTGTGCCATTGCTTAGCTAGTTTCCCTGTCTCTGGCTACTGCTTCATTGCGCTCGGTCATAAACGAAAGCTATCTAATGCTAATGACCATGGTGCCCACCCTAATCATGTATTTGAAATATTAATAAAAATAATGTATGTCATGTGACTGCTTTTTAACTAGCTGCTTTCAGGACTTTAGATCAAGATTATAAAAGACGTGCATTTATAAATTATTATCCTTGAGCACATAAGCACGGCATACTATGGGGAACACTTTTGTAGTACTTTAAATTAATTTATTGTTATTCATTCCAGCTGTCTGTGATGTAAACCTTTGGCTATAAATTTGTACCATCATCCAACACACCATTAAACTAAAGTGGTGCCCGTGCTGGAGCATATAATAAAACATATGAATAAGATTTCTGTAGGGACACTTTTTTAAACCCACTTCTCAGTTAATGACACAAGAAAAGTGAGATAACATAGTCACCCTGTAACTATGCATTCATTAAAATATGTCTGGTGGGGGGAGACTTTTAAATTTGCACTTCTATTGAATTCTGACTCAATGTTTTTCTTTACCAGACTGTTTCAATTCATATTCTATCTTAAGCAAAAGGCTTTTTCTGAAGCCATCATGAAGTCACTAGCTAAGACTGCCAGACAATTTTTGTTGGACCTGAACTTTTCAGTAGTGGAAACAGCCCCTGACCACTGAATCACAGCAGTACAAGAACAGAACAGTTTTACTGTCTTATCTCCTCTGCAGGCCAACATTCTTTCTTCTACAGATCACCATAAGGGTAACAAAACCTTATCTGCATGACTAACACCATAATGTCTTAATCCACTTAACGGTACAGATACATTTCGTACCAGCCCATTGGGATACAATTTCCTAAACTTTAAAGCAAGTTGTGATCATGCAGTGCTCTACCAAGCAGAGTTAGAACCACCCATTGCTTTGCTCTTGCCATATAGGTCTTGTCTTGCTCACTTCAATGCTAATACTTTTTGTCACTTTTGTGACAGATGACTTCTATCAACCTGTTCGAAGGCAGTCCTGCTCATCCCAGTCTTCTACTGATATCAGCAAGAGTTTGGCTGCTAATTTCTCAGATTTAGGCTCCTGATATTGAATACAGCTATATGAAACAGAGACAAAAATATGAATGTCAGATTCTCATCTGATATAATATAGCACAACTCCTTTAATTTGTACCAGCTGCTCACATACCCCATGCTTTTCAGATCTAAAGCTTTCTGAGTTATTCAGCCATTAAGCAGGGCTTTTGGTAAACTGACTGAGAGCAGAAAATAGAATGAAATTTTGATTATAACTAATCTCATTAATATAAAGACTAGTTTGATGGAATAAGGTTTTGTTTTCCTTTATTTCTAAATCTATCCTAAATGTCAAGGTTTAGGAATCTGAGTCTTTGATTTGGGATCATTTCTAAACAATCAACAAGCAGGACATCTGAACTACTTGGGACTATGTGTAGATCAGTAACTGCCTTTATAAAAAAAAACCTACAATAGGAAGAATATAAAGCAAGATACTATCTTGACAGCAAATTTCATTTTGATACAAACATCTAGTTCAATTGTCCAAAATTCTTGAAACACATTTAATTAATATAAACTTCAAAAATGAGCCTCTAACACACCCCAGAATTCAATCCTGCTCTGGATAGCTGAACCATACAAGTGCTCTTACAAAAAGATTGGTACTTCTTGGATTAAATGTCCTATAGCATAAATAACATATAGACAATATTTTGAGTCTGATTTGCATGCCACAGCAAGACCCTCATGTAGATATCTGCACAGCAGGGAAAGATAGCGGTGGGGTGGAGAATAGAGAATTAACCTGAACTTTATTTACATATCTTTGAAAAGCAGGTGAGAGATCAGATCATGTTATCCCTGCCTCTCCAAACAAAACATAAAGCACTATCAATGTGCACTTTTATATCACTTCCAATTAAAAGACAACACAATTATGGCAATTTTCTGTCAGATTACAAAATGTCTTTCAGCTTCTGCCTGGATATAGCATCTCCACCTGACATCTAGCAAACAAGGAGTTAATGATAGTTTAAGCTTCCCTGGCACAGGAGATCAGGAGAAGAGATATAAATCAGATGCCTAAGATGTAAAAGGATGCTGATTGCTGGATTGCTGGTAAGATGTTTTCTTAGCTGTATGATGACCTGGACGGTTACAGCGGTCAGTGTTGTTTGGGGCTCTTCCTTCCTGCAAAGGTGCTCTATGCATATTGAGTTTCCTTTGAATGAAGATGTGCCCTGCTACTTCCAGCTGTAGGGTTAGTCTTCACCAGCAGTTTGTACATTCTGTCTGAGGGTATATGCAGAGTAGCTCCTGTTTTTTTTTACTGATGTACTGATTTGGAGCCATTTTGCTAAGATAAAACATTATTTACTTGATAAAATTTATCTTCATTTACCTAGTACAAAATAAAAAAAGTTGGTTGTGTGAAAAAAGGTATATAGAGGTTTCCTTTTTATTAATTGATTTATCACTGTCACTTGATGTGTTTTAAATTATTTAAGGAGAGCTTCCTTTCTTGTAACACATAGCTTATAATTACCATGTAACTTAGATGGTCTCAAAAGAAGGGATTGTGTTGTGTTTAAGTTGCAGCAGCTAACATGATAGTATTCATCTCCCAGCTGCTACTTAATCTTTTCAGTTATCTGTGCCTCCCTTTCTGTACTGATTACACTGAAAGAAGGTGCCTTTTTTTTTTTTTCCTTCTTACTTGAACTGTAATCTTTTAGGCATTGGCTGTATTAACTTCATTCTACCAAAGTTTGCTCAAGTCCTCTAAAGCTGCCTGATGGAGAAGAAAAGGCACTTCCCTTTGGTTTGGGAACCACTGGCATTGGAGGTACATGCTGTAAGTGCTTTTTCATCCCCTCTGGTAGGACCTAGCTCCTCAGTCCGTTACAGTGCCTAGCAGCTCCAGTCAGGAGCTCTGTGCGTGCCAAGCAGTAAAGAAGCCTCCTTTACATAGAGAAGGCAACTCGGATATGATAAAAGATAATGGGTGGATACCAAAAACTGGAGGAAACAGCAAGATATAGTGGCCATGCCTCCACAGTTTGGTGAAAGTAGTCTCCAAAGTAGCTGGTACATGAGTAGGTCTATCTTTCATCCACACAGCTGCCCACAGCCAGCTGTGCAAAGACCCAAGGAGGAGGGCTAGCAGCCTGTTCATCCCCTAGCTGAGCTCACGGACACAGGGCCTTGTGTACCCAGGAGGGCATCTGCTTCTATCCAAGTCGTTAAACTGATTGCCATGCCTGCCACATTGCTGTCTCACAGACATATGCTACCATTTGTGGTACTGTCAAAATATGCTTTAAAGCCCATTTTAGCAGCAAGCTTGCTTAGATTCCTTGCCAGGAAATGTTAATTACTGTGGTACAGTCTTCTGTTTTCTGTGGTGCAATAGCAATTAATTTACACCATTTGGAAAAACACTTACACTTTTTTATTAAAAATCAATAAAAGCAAATCAATATAGTGTAAAGCATACAATATCAAAATGAAAAGCTCTTGTTTTTATACTTGAGCATCCCTAATAAAATTTCATTGTTGATTCAAGCAGCTTGTCTATTCTAATCTAATGAAAAGCTGTCAAGTTTCTTTTTAGTATTTTGGAAGTGACTAAAAATGGCTGCTCCAATACATGGCAAAATAATGCAATAATTAACCCCCAAGCTGTAAGTCAATATGATGAGGCAAATGCTGCTGCATTCATCTCTCTGCATCACATCACCTATGCACCTGACAGTCCACGGAATCCATTTTGAATCAGGAAAGAGGTTAACTTTTATTTATAGCTGTAATTAGAAAAACACTAGCACTAATGGAGACTGCTTCATTGCTGGAACATGTCACCACAGAGTAAATTCCACAGCAATTTTTGCATTTTAACAGGTGAAAGAGTAAACCAAATGAATTGCTTCTTTCTGGAACAACGTGTTTATTCTTCGGAATCTGACAATTTACTGGAACATTAATTTCAGAGATTCTTAGAGAAAAATCCCGTGGTTGTTTTATCTGCCACTGCTCCAACTACGCTAGGTGCTGCAGAGCCCAGGAAGGCAGCTCACGCCGTTGATCTCATGGTTTCTAGGCTCCTCCGCAGCAGGGGCCGGGCACAACCAAGGTTGTCAGGTGGCTTAAATCCCAGTTCCTGCCCCCCGCCATTGAGGGGACAGAAGCTCTGGGACTTGTCCAGCGGGGATCCAGCCCACAGGTTCACCAGGGAAGTGATCCCTTAGCCCGCAGTGGGATGTCCCCAGGCACCGCGGTGAGGAACACTTTGCCCTTCACAGCACAAGCTCCCGTTTCCATCATGATGACCCACTGCTGTGGCTTGCACATTTCTGAGTGCATCCACATTGATTATAGCTGATTTTTAGGAGCTAACCAGAACAGAAAGAAATGGTGTAACTTTAATCCTGTGGATGGGCAGGTCACCATTTCTTTCCTACAGACAGAACTATCATGCATTTGAGTTTGATGTGGTTTTTTTAACAGTGAATTGATAGATGGTCCTTTTAAATGTGTGAAATGATCCAGATATGACAGTAGGTTTTTCAAAGCCATTAGACAAGTCTGGTAGCTCATGGCAGTGGGCCAGGAGAACAAGTATCACTGAGATAAAAATGCATTAACTAGACTAATTTAAAAGGGATGGAGAACTCACACAAAACTGCCAGAAACCCCTCCTGCTTTGCTACAGTGGTACAAGGAATCCAGACATGATAAGTGAAAAAAAAAAAAAAAAAGAGACTTTGAAATAAAATCAAAGTTTTGCAAATTGGGATATTTCATTTGAACTACCTTTAGGTATTCCAAAGTGAGGCAATATGTCACTGAGATGCCACAAACAGTTGTGTATGTCTGGATGTGGCACCTGTGTGTGCACCAGTGTTCCCCTCTGCAATGGCAGCTGCGATGTAACCACTATTTCGTTGTCATGATGGATGAGTCTAAAGTTTCTCTCTACCACAAAAATTTACATTAGTTCATCCTGCTTTTTGGGTGTGGTGTTATAGTTTTTTTAAGTTCTGTTCTCTGTGTAGTAAAACATAACTGCTCCTGACTGACTTTCTGATGCCTGAGCCAGCTAAGCTAAGACAAGCCCTGTGAAGGTAGGATGATTATTTACATTATACAAACCTTGCAGACTCTTGAAATATGGGTATTAAGCATATTAACTTCAGGCATATTAGTAAGTCCCACTGAGGTGAAAAGGATGTGCTTTAGGGCATAGATGACTATCAGATAAGAAAAAACTGAGCAAGCTGTTTTCTTCACAAGGGTAACTGATTACTCGTGGAATAACTTCTCTCATAAACTATCATTTGATCAGTATTCGAAGTGCATAGGAGTGAGCTTTATGTTAGTAATCTCCTACTGCAGAATTTCAATCACACTGTAGTATTTTCAAATGGGAACAGATGTTCTGTTGGACTTCCTACAACAGAAAATCAATAGTAGGTGAGCCATAAGTAGACCTTCCTTCTGAGGGGGCTCCACTGTGACAGCTGTGCAGGAATGAACTTGGCATTGGGCTGGACTAGCAGAAGTGCCACAAAGACCAGAAAGTTTTCATGTCAGGCTTATCAAATTCCTACTATTTGGCTTATCTCACGCAAATTTCTTGCTTTGTATGATGCTCTTTAATTACCTTCCAGAGGAATTGTGTACTGTTTTCCATCTGGAGATGAAGTAGGCTGCCTTTCAGTTGTTAGCGTGTATTTATACTGCATGTTTGCATGGATACATTGGGTAAAAACGTAGGGGGAGAGGCTCTGAAAACACACAAGATAAGATGGTACCTGCCCCAAAGAGCTTACTATTTACCTCAACCTGACAAAGGATGGCTAAGGTAAGAGGCAGGAGTAAGAGCAGTATTTTTGCTTTTATTCAGAAGTTTATGTAGAATGAGTAGAAATCAGGTTTTTAAAATGTCATAAACACATAAACACATCCAAGGATCATTTGGAATAGAAGATGCTTTAGAGGCTTTAAATATTTCACTGGTCCTCTTATTCAGGTAACGTAGTATGGCACCATGTGAATGTGCAAGAGGATTTTCCAATTATACTCCTTTCTTTCTCTTAATGGATGTCATAACACAGAGGGAAATATTAGATGCAAGCAAGCCCTGTGGTTTTCATTGTGGTTAGTCTGACAGTTCTGGTTTGCTTTAAGTGGAAGCTGATGAACAATGGTTTAAAGGGAGAAAAGGAAAACGGCCCCAGCACTGAGGTCAGCCAGACACTTTCTATACCCAGCTGTTTCAGTTTGTTTTTTTAATTAAGTTGGCTTAAATTAATGATGACAGTTTAAAGAGAACTCTTTCACCTATTTAGCTTACTTTACATCTGAAACTAAGTCCCTTCTGTCCAATTGCATTCCGTTACAAGATTTGCAGTTAGGTTCCTAAAAGTCCCTGGTTCCTCCCCACTTTATTTTGTCATCTCTCTGCTCTGCTATTGCCCTCTGCCCTTTCGTGCCCTTTCAAGGGAGGGCTAAAGCTATTGCTGCTGCGGTATGGAAACAAAGTGCCTCCTAATTGATCGTTAATACCACTGGAGTGTGAGGATGTTGGGAATTGCTAGATCAAGCCCATTTACTCCAGCTTCTGGGTCAGCTTTTCAGATGGCATAAATCAGCATTCCTTCCAGCCTCTCTCACAGCTTTCCTGGGTTTACACCGTGGAGGAGCTGGTTCAGTGACTCTAGTCTGCAGCTCTGCACAAGCATCAGGTCCTGCAGGGCTTTTGTCTAGCAAGCTAAAAGTATACTTTCTGCTGCAGAATAGCGGTAGTTTATTTCCAGAAGCCTGATAATCAGCAGCTCAAGAAGCAACTGCTATCACTGTCTGCAATTAGGTGATGGGGGAGAGAAACAGAAGCCTTATTTTTTCAGAAAGAATAGAGCTTAAACTAAGAACTTTTCTGATCCCGTGAGATGCCACAGAGTCACAAGTGTGTACACGGTCCTAGTGGCTTTTCTAAGCCAGTAGAATCGCTGCTTTTTCAACAAACTTCATACTTGCTATAGAGAAGGAAAATATAATCTGCTCTAGGGGTTTTGGCTTCATTAACATGGGGATTACTTAAACCCCTTGTAGCTATCAATTTAAGCCTTCTCTCCAAGCTTGACTGCTTTTTCCTGATTAGAGCATTTTTTTTCTTTGATGGGGAGATCTCACCTTAGTATTTAAGGTAAGAGCCGATGTCTCAGAGCTTAAGTAAGAAACGAAGTGCTACTCCTTGTACCTCTCCCTGTACCTCTCCCCATTTGCTAGGAAAGCAATTAGAATTGCATCTTCACTCATTGCAGATAAAAACATGATCACTATGGTTGCAGTCTTCTGTAAACATGAAAACCTTAAACATTTCTTAAGTTAAACTGAATCCCATGGCCTGAGTGGTACTAAGTGTGGTGAGTCATGCAAGACTACCCAGGGAATGGCGCTTAACCGCAGTCTTTAGAAGATGGCCAAAAACAAGAAGACTTGGGGTATTTTGGTCATTCATGAGTTAGAACTAGATTGTGTCTCATCTGCTTCCCTCTTTCCACTAAAAGTGAGCAGAGGTAGGGTTGTACTTAGTATAAGATAATGACTAATCAGTCCCGCACCTGATCTGAATCCCTGATGGAAATCGGCAAGAGCTAGGACGAACCAACAGAGGATGCTCTCATGAGTGAGTCTCTCACTTCTTTGGGATACTGTTCCCAAGTTACAACTTGGTAATAGTTACAAATATTTTATGATGTCTAATTATAAGAAATTTGTATATTTTTTTTGCCATGACATATTCTTACTGAAATGGCTACATGGCAGGTCTGAGATCAAATGCAGTCTGCAGATACGAGGTGACATCTCCTGTAGAAGTTTCTGGGCCAAATTCAGCTAAGATAATAAATAGCTGTGTATGTATCATATAAAACTGTCAGAAACTGAGATGGATGGCAAAGCGGTACAACTTGCAGCATTTTGGTACTTAATACATGTAAAAGTCAGGCTCTGAAAACACAAGCAGTTGAAAAAAGGTTCCTATCTCTGCTCTCCTTCAAAAGTACCTAAACCATCTAGTTTATTTTGGATGTCTCTTCCCTGCTTCATTATTTAGATATTCAAGTTGAGTTTTAAACAGAAATAGAAACATTTGAAGAATGTAATCACATGTTGTTTTCTTCCAAGCAAATCTGCAGAAACTACTTCAGTGAACTTTGCACAAATGAACAATTAACTTTGACATTGAAATGCACTTTTTTAATTGTTCATTGGTGATAAAAGTCTCTTCTTCACTTGAAAAAAATTCTCCAGCTGTATTTCTGATCTCTGTCTAAGGTGTTAACAGCCAGACACTAGCACCTTGTTTTCAATTTTGCCTTTGTTGGAGACACTACTTAAATTTAGATTTTTCTTTTACTGGCAGTAGCTACAGTGGTCTAGGCTGTAATCACCAGCAGCTGTAGAAATGAGAATAGGACTGCAAAAGCAAAAGTCCACTTGAAGTTCAGTTGAATTCACATCTGCATGTGCACTTTTTTCCTAGTATTGTGCTCCAATTTAGTAAAGTTTTGAATACCTTGGGAACTCATTTTTGGCTCTTTTCCCACCTCCGAGTTAAAATCATGCATGAAATCCTTCTTGTGCAGGGAACGGTGACGTGGGCTGGGAAGA
>NW_010099554.1:21931-31514 GCF_000699245.1 Pterocles gutturalis | reverse complement strand
CGTCTTTTGTCTGTCTTATTTCAGAAGAAAAATTTTACAGAATTTAGCTTATTGTTTTGCAGAGCCATAAACCTCCACAAAACTCCTGCTGGAATCAACCAGACCAGCTGTGCTAGCCAAGCCTAGCAGATACAGAAATCTAACAAAAATCCAACTCAGTCTGATATTGACTATCCGCTTTTCACACTATAGCTACATGGTAAGACACATGGGGGGATCTGCAGCCTCTGGACCACTGAAAAAGCTACTGCTCCCTGACGGCCATCCCACCCCTCCAGCAGAAGTTACTGTACCAGAGGTAGCAGAAGAGGTTTTTTCTCTGCTCTTAGGCCATCACAGTTCACAGCATGGTGTATTAACTCCAACAGCCATTGATTCCTATTTATGTTAACATGCTGAGCTGTGAGCTGCAGCAGGAGGGGTCTCTGGTTCATGACTCCTGTCAGGTTCAGAAGAGCTGAGGTTATCACCTCAGCAGTAACCTCTTTAGCCACTGAAGTTGAATCCAATTCAATCATGAATCATCATCCTTAATTAATTCTTCTTTATAAAAGCCCAAAGCAATCATACTGATATCAATGAAAAAAGTCCCAGATGAAAGTTTGATTATTTCCTCAATATAAATAATTTTTAAAAATAGTTAAAAAGCTAAAAAGCAAATGGCTCCTTGGCGGAACGGATTAGGTCATTAATATATCACATTCATATTTCAAAAAAACTTGTATGTTAACAATTTAACCCTGACAGCTTCTCAGGGTGAAAATAATTACAACTCTGAAAGAATGAGTTACCTTCTCAGTATTCCTTTAAACCAAATTACATTAGTTGAAACATAAGAATACATTTTTAGTGAGAAAAATTATGCCTAAGACAATTTCAACTACATTCCCATATTTTAATGCATATAAGCTCTTAGAACCTGTCAGGTTTTTTACAGAATGTAGATACATGCACTTAAGTTCCAGCTGCATTTTAAGCCTCCACTTTTGTTGCAGTAAGCCACACCTGAAAACTTGAGTTCAGAGCCAGGACAGGAGGAGCTGTACCTTGTCCCACCTGGAGGGAGGAGATGCTCCCCAGACAGGGGAGATGGGGCTCCCACAAAGCAGCTGTGGCAATCTCTCTGCAGCACTGCTGCAGCATCCCCATCCCAGCATGGACCAGGAAGCAGCCACGGCTTGGACAGGACTCAACTCAGATGTGGAGGTTGGAGTCACCAGTGTCGAGGTCTAGGGCACCTGGAATGGGAAGTCTGAGGGCAGGACTGTGTCCCAGCTGTGCCAGAGCTAGGGACAGTCACGGGCTGCGCCAGGGTCCCACTGCCTTGAAGATGTGGAGCTCAGGCCATGTGCTACCTGCACGGGGAGAGCATCCCCTGGCTCCAGCAGCTGCCCACCGTGTTTGTGTGCATGGCCTGCTGGGTGGGTCTGGAGACCTTGACCCCAGGTGCTGCTAGCCACATACACACACAGTAGCAGAGCATGTTTATAAAGCATTTATAGAACAGGGAGGTGCAGGCTGCATAAGGCCTGCAGGGAATATTTCCCCAGGTAAGCCTTTCTCACAGGAAGAGCAGGGAAACCCATTTGCAAACTGAGATCTGCTAAGCTCCAGCTAAA
Source organism: Pterocles gutturalis (assembly GCF_000699245.1). Classification (NCBI taxonomy): domain Eukaryota; kingdom Metazoa; phylum Chordata; class Aves; order Pterocliformes; family Pteroclidae; genus Pterocles; species Pterocles gutturalis. The sequence continues at coordinate 29,895 of NW_010099554.1, read as the reverse complement.
AGAAAAATCATAATGTGAGCTGGGCAATAAGACCCAGACAGGTTGCCAATATATATTTTTTTAATGGGTTAAAATGGAGCCAGTTGCAGCAAACAACATCGCAGATTTATTCAGCTGTAGAAGAACTGGCACACAGCAGGTGCCTTGGAGGGACAGAGGGAAGGAGCAGAGGAAAAATGAAAAAGGCTGATGAGAGCAAGCAGCCAGGGAGAAACCTCTGGAAGGTTTGGGCACGCAGGCGGCTGCACTCATGCTTTATGTCACTGCAGAACATTAAATGAGCACTTAAAAAGGTAATTAGCACCTTTTCATTGGACCAGAAATCAAAGGTGTAATTTACCAGAAGTCAGTGAACAATGTAAGAGATCTAATATAATCACATTGCATAGCTTAGCCAGGGTGAGAAATCCAAAGCCTATCTTGACTGAACAGCTGCACTCACAGCAAAGCCATTTTTGTTCCCCCAACAAGACAATGCCACATCACCAGAACCACACTTGGGCAGGCAGTGAAGTGATATAGGGTATTTGTGCTAACTGAATTTTACTGCATCATTTTCATTATTTCACCGTAAAAGCAGAAGGTCTGCGGTATACAGCAGAAAATGCTCTCGTCTAGAAGAGGCAGCAATTTCTAGCCAAGGTTCAGCATCACAGTTCAGATGTTCTCTTCCAAACCTCTGTGCAAGCTTGACAGGATCACACTGCTCCAAAGTTCAGGAAGATGGGTAGGAAACGGAGGCTTTGTTTTAGCCCATTGCAGATGAAAGATGATCTTTCAATATTCAGATTTCACTTTAGACTTTAGTCCAGTCCTGCCTTCAGGATTTGGAATGGGTGATTCAGCTTGCTTCTAGTTTTGGTAGCAAAAGAAGTGTTCAAAAGATCAATAAAAGAGAAAAACACTATTAAAGTTTAAGCACCATACAAAGAAACTGAGCTTTAACTCAGTTATTTTTCAAGCCATAGCTACAGCACTAGGCATGCTACCTTTATTGTGATTTCTTAAATAAAAATGTGAACAGTACATGAGCACAATTGTAAAATCACGCTGTTAGCTGACTAACAAAGCTGCAGTACAGCAAATCATGTTCAGTGTTACACCATCTAATGAGGATTAAACTTTGTCCCCTGAACACTACTGCCTTTCCAAGATTTCTTTTTTTTTTTCCCTTGCTAAATCTTCATATGTGTTTCTGTGGCCGCTTGGGAAACCTGGAAGACCTAACTACAGTAGACAGAACTCTAGAGTAAAACGGCTAATCACACTGGCCACCTTTTGATAAACACAGAGAGATCCCCTGCCATCATCCCTCCAAAGGGCTTCATGGTTGTATTTGAGAAAGGGGGCAGTTGGACCTGAACTGCAGCACAGGACTGCTCGTATCCATACGCAGTTCGTGTTGGTGACCATGGTGTGGCCAGCAGAAGATAACAAACTTGGAGGTGATGTGGCCTGTACTAAACACATCAAGAGAGCAATTTCTGCTGACTCCTACATGACTGCCCTGGCACAAAGATCTGATCTCACTTTCTTAGCGCTGTAACCTAAAAAAAAACCCAAACAAACAAACAAACAAACAAAAAAAAAACAACATGTGCAATAATCTTAATGTAACGGGACTAACAAAACAAAATTTCAAACCCTCAACTTCAACAGTATGTCTAGTTTATCTAAGGATTAGCTCCTGAGGAAGTGTAGTTGACTGAGGTTTGGATAGAGTAGTGAATAGTCCAGAAAATCAGTAAACATTCCAATTCAAGAAAACTAAAAAGCAGTAATCAAAGCAGGTTTTCTGGAAATCTCTAAGAAAGATCTAGTTTGCTTAAGGAAAATTCAACAATTAATTCAATTACTGGGAGACATTCACTTAACTCCAATAATATATGACCGTGATCCTAATTATTGTATTTAATTATAGATTGTCCTAAGCACATTGGCAAGGGAAACACATTGTAAAATGTATGTTGAAATATTACTGTGCTATTGTTGAGTCAGCTGCTGGGACATGAGGTGTTAAAATATCTGAATCTCTGGCTGATTCAGTGGTTTTACATTGCTTAACCACACTGTTAAGCTGTATTATTGCAGACTTCTCCTTGCTGGTTAAATTTAGCTTCTCTGTTCTCCAGGTGCAATCTGATACCTCCTAAAAAAACTGTTTTACCCATTCTTGCACTTTTCTTCCACCAAACATTTATTTCCTCAACTGGCCTTATTTCTTTTTTTTTTTTTTTTTTTGATCTGTGCTGTCAACATTGACCATTTCAAGTTTCACTGCAAAACCGTGCCCTGTGTTGCTTCTTGCTTTGTATTGCAAACCCTGCTATTCTTGTATATGCTTTGTACTCTGTCAGTGAGTGTGATACACTGTCACCTATATTCTATATTCATCACTAAATAATATTCTACAAACTACTTGAAAGATTTGGACCTTGAGGATGAGTCCACATTAAGTGAATTAGGATACTAAACCATGAGGGGAAGACATTTGGCTGTTAAGCACAGAAGAGAGAGCCCTAGAATGGAAAAATTGCTTTTCACAATATCTGTCAATGAGCAGTTAACAGGAGAGTCTGACATGGGCACGGTGTTTCAGCACCCACATGAAGTACGTTATGGCCTTTATTAAAAAAAAAAATGAATAGCAATGATTAACTGTTCAAATTAATTGCTCCTGGTTTTTGTTAATAAAATGGGAAAAAAGGTCCCTAAATCATTGCATTTATTAATTTCTAACCACTAATCTTTTAAAGCAATCCCCTTAAAGCACCTCTGATATGCTTCAAAAATCTCCAGGAGAGTTTCAAGCAATTACCCAACAAATGGCTTCAAATAACCACTATATAGTCATGTGGTGACTTGCAATACAACTCCTGTTTCTTTGTCTCTTAATTATGCAATGATCATGTACTGCACTTGATGACTGTATTAAAAGGTACAGCAAGCAATGCTGCCAGAACAGCCTTACACTGTGAACGGCAGGATAAGGATGAGCCAGGAGGCCCCAGATGTGAGTGACATGACTAGTTCTTTGGTATAAGCCTTTTTAAGTCATTAACAGACTGAATTTTTATCAAACATCACAAGCGCAGTTGCATAGAGATAACATAGATGGGACAAGAAAATTATGGTACTATTGATGTCCCATCTTAGGACATACGCAGAATAGAGGTTAAAACTATTATTAGAAATGCAAGAAAGCACCTTGATTTTGCCATTCACACAAACCACACAGATCTTGCACAGCATGACTGCTGGTTTTAGTGAGAAGGAGAATGAAAAGAGAGAGAAAAATCTTGATTAACTTCAGGTTGTTTAGTCTGAATTCTGTGCAGAAGTCAGAGGGAGTGCTGTTCTGTCCTGGGAACATCTGCTTTTATCTCATTGTAAAAACACTGAATCTTTCCATTGTAAAGGACCCTGATGGTGTTTTCTCCTGCCTCAGCTTCATACCAAAATGTCTGGAAGGTCAAATATTCCATGATGGACTTTAATTGATTTCCAGTCAAGACTTCTTAAATCACATTTCTGAAAAATCCACTTATTATTGTCAGGCTATTTCCTCCATTTTGACTAGTCTGTGGTTCTTCAGTTTTATAGCACATGGAGCAAAATACATTTACTTGCACAAGCTACCTGAGGAAAAAATAAGCAGAGGCCAAAGCCTGTGCATCAGAGCCAGCACGGTATGGTTGTGCTCTGTGAAGTGCTGCAGCCAAAGAGAGCGGCAGCTGTCTCTGAAGATAGACACAGATATTAAAATGTTAAAAGTTCAATACACAGAAAACAAAGTGAGGAAAATTGTAAGTTTCAAACAGGCCCTTTCTCCTTTTCACTTGTACGTGCTGCAGCCAGAGCAGTCTCACCACAGGTCTATTTGATATTTATGAAGTTCCATTCAGTCACACACCACAGAAACACTAAAGACAAAATCCCCACACACAAAACCTGTTAAAATTATCTGCTACATGGTACCTAAGGTTGATGGGCATTGCATGTGATGATGGCTTTGGGAATACTCCCCTAGGCCTAGGTCGGAGACTCCTTGTATTCAACAAGAACATTTTCACCAAGTCCGTGGTCTGTGAATTGGACACTTAGATGGTAGAACAGGTAAAACTTTCAAAGGAAAAGGACTCTGGGGAGATGAGCATTTTACTAAAGCTCTTCAGTTCTTCATTCTGATTAAAAAAAAAGAACTTCAGTGTAATAAAAAATAGTTCAACCTTTTGAAACTATTTACTGACACAGTCTCACTTACTTAGAACTTCAACATATTAGCTGTTAAAATGGATTTCATCAGCCATCAGTACTTTTGTCCTGAAAACTCACCTGCCCCAGTTTAAAGTTAGGACCCAGACTTAGGAAACATAAACATGCTGTTATATTTTTCTAAGCTGCCAGCAAAAGTTTGTAAACCTAGTTTCCAGAGCACACCATTCAACAGAGAATGCCATGTCCTGCTCAGAAAAAAACACATTCCCTTCTCTTTAACGGAGAAAACTTGGAAAAGGGGAATACTTACAGAAAATATCTTAATCTTTTTAACCATAATTCATTTAATTTTCTGAAGTATTTTAAGGTTACAGCACACCTCCATCCCTGCCTGACAGCAAGGACTTTTGCAGTTAGGAAGCCCCTATCCCAGCTCTGGCATGAGGTGTGGTCCGTGTGTGCTGCTGCCCGAGGGCCAGCGTTGGCAGTGGCGGCTGGGGGCCGCTCTCTGTCCCACCGGATAATGCTGGGATGTGGCCTCTTAACACGTCTGTTTGTGCGCGTTCTGGAAGGGCAGACAGGTAGCAGGGACGTAGGGCAGAGCAAACTGCTATGCTGCAGTTGTAGAAGCAGCAGGAGGAAAAGAACTGCTAGAAATTATCATAAAGTGGGATGAGAATGAGCCTGTGGAAGCAGATGCTGACAGAAAGCATAGCAACCTCAGCAGCAAATTTGTAAGGGGCAATTCACTTCTATGTGGCTCTCCCTTACAATCAAGTAAAATTTTGTGCATTCACATATTTCTAGAAGTGTTCAACATTAGCTTAATTCTAGCACTGACGTGAGGACTAAAACTTACATTGATTTCCAGCTGGTTTGATTAATATTTTATCAGGACATGGCCAAGCATCACCTCACAGCCTTACATGTTTATTGCACCTCCTAGTCCTTGGGAGACATTTTTTAAAACCACAGTCCCACAGAGCAGAGACCACCACTGCTGTCTGAACAGAGGGCATTGCCCGTGCGATGAGTGCTCCAGAACACATTTAGTACAGTTCAGGAAGGCACCACTTCATGGCACAGACACGCAGGAGACCTCATGCATGACTGGATGCTGAAGAATAGATTCAAGGATGCAAACTATGACAGTATGAACAGAGAATTCTTCTGCGATACCGTCTTACAGGGTACTGTAAGGTCACACTGCACTCACCTTGCTTAGATGCAAACTTTTGATCCTGGAATAGACAAGAGATAAATCAGAAGGGCATTGCCTGCATCAGGTAATGCATGTGTTATGTCCTCAGGATCGTAACACACTATGAAGTCTTAGATGTGTTGGTCCAAAATAAATAGAAAATAAAGAAAATAAGAACAGGACCATCTCTGTAAGTAGAGCCTTTCCTGAGCAGGAATCTATATCTTTACATGAGAGCTAGCCAGAATGAAACTGGAGAATGAAAGCCTTATTTGGGGGATTTTTACTTTTTTATGTACCATCCCAAGGACACCAGATCTCCAAGAAAGAAACCTAAAATCTTCAAAACTTTCTTCCTCACTACCATTTCTCAACATTTCAGCTACCATACAAATAACAGTGCTTCTGTGAAAGCTGTAGCATGTGATTTTTTTTCTTCTTCTATTTTTCAATGAAATAAAGTGAAACCTGGTAGAAACGCAGTAGTGAAATCCACATATTTGGAAATTTAGTAATTTTTGTTCGAAAATCCTGATTTCATTTAAAAATCAGCTTTGTTATTTTTATTAGATTTAAAAAAAAAAAAATTTCCTGAACTATATTTGTTTCCTAGAAATGCAGACAACTGCTGTGCAAGAATTCCACAACACTGACTTGAAAGCTGTCAGAGGAAACAAACTGTGTTGAAATCACAAAACAACTTTTCTTATCTCATCAGACACCACCACACAGAGCCTGTTCAAATTTCATACCATTGTGACAATAATGGTTTCCACAACTGTAGATATTCTGAGTGACAAGGGCAGAAACAGACCGAAATTGCAAAGGTAGCTGGAGACCAACCTTGATGCCTGTTAGCATTTAAAGAAACAAATGGTTTTGGTGTCTCACTCCCAGTGAGTTGACTAGCTATTTAAAGTAGGCTGTACCTCCAGAGGAAATAGCATGTTAGAAGTTAGCAATGCAGTAATTCTTCTGTGATGACAGACCTGAGTTGAGAAGGATCTTGCATGGTAGACCATCCCGGGCAACAGAGAGAGGGAGATGCAGGTTTCTTTGTTGTATTGGGGAATTACTAGGTCACAGTGAACATGAAGGCTTTGCCCATTTTCCTGTTTTTATTCCAGAGGCTTTTCTTATGCAGCCTCCATGTCACATAGTTACTGATCTTAGTGTGAAGACAATCTAAACGTGCACCTTGAAAGAATTTAAAGGGTTCATCTCAGCACCACAGCTCCTTCAGATATTATCTACTTCTACATGCACAGTCATGTATATTAGTATGCTAAAAGAAGGTGACCCTACCCAAAGACATTTTAATTAAATCATGGGTATAGTGGACTTATACAGAGCATGGCAGATTAGGTCTTTGATTTCATAGTTCATATATATGCAGCTTATTCATGTACTATTTGAGGCTAAATTGTGGTCAGGTCCGTACCTATTTGTTTCCTTCCTGAATTTGGCCCAATTACTTTTAAATACTAAAAATTAAGGATTCTGATAGTAAATATTTTCAGAAAACTTAACACTGTAACTGTGGGAAGAAGACACAGAGAGGAAGAAATCAATCTGAACAGTAACAGCAACTTGATTCACTCAGCAGCTGAAAGGCAAAGTAATAGCAACATAAACAGCTGGCCCAATAATTAGAAAGGAGGAAATTACCTAGAAGACCAAGAAGATGCAGGTTTCCTTCTGGTGTACACTGCCTTTTCTCCATTTGATCAAGACTGGAGTAAAGTTGGAATGTGAATGTAGTCTAGTGTCTGGGGACAGTATGTATCAGGATGTCTTCACATATAGTGTAATATGCAGAAGACTACCAAAAAGGGTTTATTTGTTTGTTAATATGGAAGAGGCTCTGGTACCAGCCAGGTGGCTGAAAATGGTTAAACTTTCAGACATTCCAAAGAGCCGTATAGCACCAATGCTTTAAAATGAAATACAGAAAATGAACTTACCCATTAATCATTGCAGGCACCATAACTGTACGGGTAAAATAGCATGCTAAATAACTATTTCCCTGCCTACAAGTGCCATCACCATAATTTTAACCCTGGTAAGATGCTGGAAGAGTACAGATCTCTTGCTTTCTTCTTAAAAAAGAGCTCTTATAATCTGCATTGGCTGCACTTTCTTACTTTGCAAATAACAGTGGCTCCAAAGCCTTTGTAGCAGAGGTACTTGAAAGGTATTCAGAGAGAACCTGAAGTTGCCATTAACTTTGGAACAGAAAAAAATGTCCTCCTTCCTGCCCATAAGCAAGCAGGAGGTTTTCTCTGCACTTCCACTCCTCAATCCCCAAAGGTGGGAGGCTGACCCTTGTTCTTCCTTACAGACCACACTGTCACTGACACGGAGCTGGCCATGGCTGCTTCCCAACAGGCTCTCAATCGTTATAGTGGAAGGGAAAAAATTGCTGAACTATTTGATGTTATTGTTCTGTTTATGTGTAATTTTAGTAGTTTAGAAGCACATGCTGATTTTTATCTCTACGTCTGTTATGAAAGGCAGAAGCAGTCACAAGAAGCAATAGGAACTG
>NW_010099554.1:0-21921 GCF_000699245.1 Pterocles gutturalis | reverse complement strand
AGTGTAACATAAATGGAGACTCTAAAACTTCTTTTTTTAATAAGTGAGCTACATAACTGCAAATAAAGGCAATGTTTGGGGTGTGGGAGGACTGAAGACTGAGAACTGATGCCTTCCTCAAAGTACTCTACAAAACTCAGCTTTATAGAGAGGATAAAAACTGATTAGAAAATGATAATTTTGGAAAAAAAAAAGAAAAGTACAACTTTTAAATTTTCTACAGTAATTTTATCCTTCTACTCCTAAAATCATTAAGAGTTTCAAAGGGCATTGAAATGTTTCTATACTTTATACCCATATTAATGAAAATAGCATAAACTAGTATTTTATGGTAAAAAGCAGATAGCCAGGATCAGCTAAAAATTACCTGCAAAGTGGTTACGGCCTCCATTCCTCCCTTCAGCTGTTCAAGTCCGCTCTGCATCTTCCGTGGCAAAAGGGTCATTCTTGTTTTCCTCACAGTCTGCCCACGACACAGCAAACATTCCGCCACGAACAAATAATCATGCACAGTGATGGCTGTTGCTGAAGTGTAGGGCAATTTTGATACAAAAATATTTTTGATAGAGTGTAAGATTTGTCATGTTAGCGTAAACCTTTGTGTGGAGAACTTTATCTACTCTTAGTGCGATCGTGGTAAAGCAGACATAAGTAAATTAACCGGCACAAGACAAATGTCAGTGAAGTTAGTTTAAGAAATTCAAGCTGATCCAAAATGAAACATGGTCCCTTTGGACTTGCCTGCTGTAGGATATTTGTGTAGCAGATTTGCATCTTAATTTTAAAACCAAACCTAAATGTTACTTCTTATTTGATTTTTGCTTTGTTTTGCCACAGACTTCAGCAGGCAGCAGAGAAACCCCCAACAGCCGTGACCATGCCTTGACCAGACACTCAAGAGTTTGCCCGTGCTGGGGGGGGGCTTTGACCAGCACACTGCCACTTCCACTGAATTGCCTCTTACTATCTCTTGCACCCGTGGTGTTTTATCTGCCAGGGAACAGGGGAACCTGGTCACTCTCAGTGTGGTCCATAATGATAATAACAAAAGATATAAATCAGATTAACTTCGTTTGACTTGCAAGGAAAGGGTTATAGTTTTACTAAAAGTTTATTTAAGCTGAGGCATTCTTGAAGCTTACTGTGCCATAACGGGGTTTACTTTATTTATGGATCTATAATATGAGGCTAGAAATGAAGGCTAGACTGTGGCTTTGCTCCAAGGCCTCCGTATGAGTACTTGGCTGCAATAGAACAGAAGTATAACAGAGCGCCTTTGGAAGCTCAGAGGAGAAGGATGTGGAAGAACCAATCTTCTATAAGCTCATACCTGTACGCAAAGTCAGATGCCTCCTTCTCTCTTCTTAATCATCTCAGCTGCTCTGATCGGGAAATGTGGGAACTACAATGATATTTCAAATTCTTCCCTCTAGCCAACCCACCTGCCCAGGTCTTACTTCATCTTCTGCTTCTCATAAACTGATATTCTAACAAGCACTGGAGCACACGTCTGCATGTCAGCTGCCCATGCATCCAATGCCACACAACATCAGAGATGGTCCATGGAGCAGTTAACTTACTGCAGTGGATTCACAGGGTTGGTTTTTTTCTACACGAGGCAGCATGTTCCAGTTCCCATGTTTGCTCACTATATCCTGTATATTTCTGCTAGAATAAAGTTTCCCTTCATTCCAGGCAGCAGTATGAACTGCCTAGAGGTCAATAAAATCCTTCACAACCTGTGGGATGGCCACCGCTGTTACAAGGTGCCTGAGGGACTGACCTGTCATAGTTTCAGTGAGAAAGGAAAAAAGCATACCCTTCATGTAATGATGCTATAAAGGGTTCCCCTGTGATGAACTTGGTTTGATAAACAGGAAAATGTTCATTAAACAGCACAACTCTGAGGAGAAAACTCTTAATTCATGAATAGCAGCAGTGTTAGGTTAAGTGCTGTTAGCTGCCTTTACAGGCTCAGAAGTAAGAGAATGACACAAAACTTGATGCACTACACCACAGACTTTCTCCTCACCCAACATGCAAACTATCAAACTATTGAAGACATGATGGTATTTTTTGTTCCTGTTCCCTTACTAAGTGCAATGTGCTTAAATAGGGCTGACCTTACGGTCTCTTTGCCAGTTCCAGATAGGTTATTGAAGTTGTCAATGGAGCTTCAAAAGGTAGGTCTGTTCCTTTCTTTCCAAAAGGACACTTGTTTACGACAGCTGCCATCTTACTCTATTAAAAAAGCAGTAAGTGAGAGGGTCTCAAAACCTCCAGAAGCCTTGGCCATGTGCAGGCAACTTCTGGGTGATGGGAACAGGAGCACTCTGTGCTGGCTGGAATTTCCTTTTTCAGGAGTTGCAGCTGGCACTCTGGGCCTCCCAAAGATGACTGCAATGAAGTCCTTTTTTCCAGACTAAATAATCATGCTAACGTAAGCAGCTCTCTCAGAGGCCTGAATATTTTTAACAAGATTCTTTTGATTCAAATCAAGCAGGTCTCTTACCTCTCACTCTTCCAAAAGCACAAAAAGGCTTGTGGGACTTCCAGGAAAGCAGTAACAGGAGAGACTGCTATTTCTCTCTCTCCCCTGATCTCATTCACAAATGTCTTTACCATTTTCTATGGGTTTGGATGAACCTTCCTACAAGCTCATCAGTTTGTATGAAAGCCTCACTTGCCTCCGTATGTGAAGAAGACTATACTATGGACTGGAGCAGGGTCTGGATCAAGCATGCATTTTAAGAGGCCAGTTCTTTACCAGAGAGCTGTATTTAAAGTTTTTCCCTTTAAGACTTCCTTGCAAAACATTCGCAAGCACAGGCGTCTCTTGAAGAACTTCCATTCTACTAAAGGAAATAAACTTGTGATAAACTACATTAGTGGATGTTAAGTTTTAGTTTTTACCTGAATGACATCATTTCAGGATCTTCCTCAATAGCTATTTCTAGCTGCTGAAGACTCAGAGATGCCACTTCTAATCTATTTCTTCTAGGAGCATCTGTGGATGCAGCTCTCAGGTTTCAGCAGGGGGATCTTTCTGACTGAGCCTGTGCAGTATGTGAAGAAAGAGCCACAGCGCAGCTAGATATGCCCTTCTTCAGGTGAGCTGTGAAGCAGAGCCACTGGCCACTGCAGACACTAATTAAGCAAACTGTCTCTCATTAGCAAAGTATTTTAAAAGTCCTCAAAGTCTGGCAACTGCTGTAGTGCCCAGCATCCTAACAGGCATTGAGTATGAACTGGTAGGCTGGATATAAAAGATATGTGTAACCATCTTGGTAGCTGATGACCTAAGTATTGCACAGAAATAGTCATAGGACTAAAGTTCTTATTCTCAAATGTTAAAAGTATAAACTGGGTTCTTACCTTCTCAAATTCCTTAGGCATTGTCAAGCAATGATTTTTTTTTCACACCTCTATTGATAATGTGGTTATGTATCCACTGCACTGCAATAAAAAGTAAAGCAATTATCATATATTGTTTATCCTTCTGTTTTGGAGTACTATGAAGCTCAATTGAAGGGTAATCTAAATGCATGAAAGACGCTACTGACATCTAGAACCTTGCTACTACTTTCAGGACAGAAGAAGGACAAAAGACAAGATAGCAGATCATTTGTTATACACTCTGGCTTCTGTGAAACCTCAAAAGCTTCTTTTCATATCTAGATCTTCTGGTAAGTCGTTCCTTAAATCCATACTGTTTAGCAGTTTTGCTTGCATCCCTATGCAATTTGCTTCTGTAGCGTCCAAAAGAGGCCAGTCTATGCTAACTATGGAAATTTCATCTTATGCCTTATCATCAGAACCAAAAAACATTAGAGAGAGCCCTTTTGATTCTCTATCCCCATTAGATGCTAAGCAGCATTTCTATCTATTTTGAGTGATGTTAGTGCTGATACTTGGTTTCAGAAGATGAATGCTCACCCACACACAGGATTCAATTAACACTGGTTTAGGACTGCATCCATATTATTCCTAACGAGCATACTCCTTGGTGAGAACGAATATTTACCTCGTGACATTAAATTCACAGTTTTCTACCACAGACATTAATGATCATATAGCAAATTATCATCCCAACACTCTGTCTACATTCCAGTTCAAGTAATTATATTCTACCTCTCTTAATTTCCTTTAGAGAATAATTGGACCTGATAACAGTCTTCACTTGTTATCCTAAAATGCTCTACAGCCTGACCACTTCTCAAAGCTTCAAGGATTTAATCACAGCTCCCAATAGGTGATCTCTCTGCTCACCCCATCCTTTTATCACATACAAATCCATTAATTATTGTAACACCAAATTAAGGCATCTACCAAATTCAGCTCTGTAGGTACTGTAGACTATACCATCTGTATACTGCTAGCTGCCTAAAGACATAAGTCAGGAGCTTAAATGATCTCAGAAACCTATGAACTCATTGATTTTAGGAAGCTGATGATATGAAACTGCTGTACCTTTTATGCACCTCTGACTTTGCCTACATTAGCAAGCCATTAGGCACAGTAGGAGCAGATCAGGACAGTGCAACCAGCTGCGAGCGCTCTACATCTAGAGTGCACGTGATTTGTATTTTACTTCAGATTATATTTAGTTTGATTTACTGGACTGGACATCCCAAATCCATGTGGTTTAAATGTATCCTACAGATATCTTTTGTCCCTGCTAAGGATTGAAGCACCACTGTTGAGCATCTGAAGCAGAATCACAGAATCACACAGAACTTCTGGTTTAGTTTCATCCAAAAGGAATACAATTCACATGCACCAAAATGCAGGAACAATGGGGATGATGGAGAGATTTGCTGCAAAGCTGCTCTACAGTTCTGAACATTAACACATCTGGGGATCCACTGTACACTGAAATGGAGTGTCATCTATTAAAGGATAGTTAGGGGACAACAAACCTTAACAGAGGACTGTTTTATGACCAACAGTGAGACCAGACAACAATAAGGAAACATATAACTGACTCATAATGTTCAAAAGGAAGTTTTTGGGTAGGAGAGAGGAAGAGACAAGCATGCTTCAGTAGCCTGGTGGGATCCTCAGGGAGAAGACTCTTAAGCCCTGAGGAAACTGCCCCAGATAGCAAAGAATCTGAGACAGACAAAAGATGGAGGGTTTATTTGATATGCTGTGGTTTACTTTTGAGCTATTCCAGAGAGACCAAGCAAAGAAACAGTGTTGTCGCCCATTTATACCACAAAGCAGTTAGAGCATGGAGGAGTTTGCAGTATGGCAGGAACTGCCACAGCTGTGACAGTGGACGGGGGTGTCCAGAGTCACTCTATGGAGTACTTCACAAACCCAAAATATTGCATTACAGTAATATGAAAAATCTTTAGCATCAGGAGGAACCAATGAGAAAAGGCTTCTTTCATTTCTGATTTAGTCAAATTCCAGATCCAGATCAACTTTTAAGTTATTTAAGCTTAAAATAATTCTGAAAATGTTTAATTCTAGCGAGCTTCTACCAGAAAGGAAAAGAAGAGCAAAGAGAGGGTCTCACCACTTTGTTTTTTCTCTCTATGAAATTGTTGTGGGGAAAAAACCCCAACAACAAAATCTATAGCTTTTTTTTGCTTTTGCTTTTTTTTTTTCCCACAAAAAGAAATATGTCTACGCAGAGGGATTGATCCAGTCTGTTTTTTCAGTTGAAATGTACCCAGCACTTTGCTGCATGCACCATATATCCCAGCAATTTATTATATGATGTGAAAGTCAGTCTCTCAGAAAATAAATAGCTTAGAGACAGCAGTAGCCAAAGCTGGGATGTCCTAAAATGAGCATTAATCTGGGAGGAAAAAGGTAACTACCTGGAGACTTGAGAGCTGTGTTGCAGAGATGTGCGGTTCTTAGGGAAGTGCATGCTCGAGTTCTTGCGAAATATGCCATTTAGCACTCACTGCTCTCCAGTCACATTCTTTCACTTCACTGTTTATATTTACTCACCCTTTTCTGCCTTCTGATCTTTGCTGTAGCTTTATAATTTTCAGTTCGTTTCACCAACATTAAGTGCAAACAGCATGCGATCGAATAAGACGGGCAGAAAAATGCCAAGGAATGTGGTGCCATGGGCCAGGAGCTACCCTGAGGAGCTGGGGAAGATTTACGTTATTTCAGTCATTATCTTATCTATATCCCTACGCTGCCCCACACTGAGGTCCATGAGAGTGAGCTGAGGCCTTTCCCTGCTACCATATTACCAGACAGAAAACATGTGCCCTACGTGGTGACATAGGACTGGAAGGGGACACCCGAGTCATCCAAAGTGATCCCTGCAATGGTGCGGGAGATATCCAACGACAGGAGGGTCTTCAGAACGGTGAGTCCACACCCTCAGACAAGGAAATGCTTCCTAACGTTCCCCAGGAAAAATAAGACCTCTAGTTAAAAAAACAAGACAAAGCAAAACAACCTACTTATGATGTATCACAAACAGACAAGAAGGGAATCAGAGGTACTATGAACACCCTGTGTATGGCGTAAGAAATAACCTGTCCCTAGCCTCAAGAAAGGGAGGGTGAAATAGGGTAACTATATAACGAAATCATGCTCCATCTGCCTGTCTTTTGTCTTGCAGTGCGAGGTCTGTTGCTATTACTCCATCAAAATTAGAAAACAAAGGTCTAGGTGCTAGTAGTGTTAAAAATATGCTTCTCTCACAAATTATAGATTGCAGATAACCATGGGAAGTGTCTGCAGTGCTTATTAAGGGTCTTTAGCTCTGTCAACGACACCTATGCTCAACCAACTGTAGCTGCCCGTTATCCTGTAAGAGCTGTTGAAGTCCTGTTCATACTTACAGGCTTTCAGTAACAAAACTGCACCCTGCTGTTGGGGATCAGCTGCGTACTGGAGCTGCTCATTCACAGCGTGTAACCCTTGGCAGGGTGGTGGGGTTCGTGACCAGCCTTCTCCATCACCCTTCTGGGCAGCGACCAAGCTGTTGCCAAATTGCCACATTTCTTCCAAAAGATATGGCTGAACAGATAAGGGTGAATGTGCTGTTCTATAAAGCCCATACTGAATATTTTAATGACCATGGGCCCTGCTGGAAACCTCATGGCAGGTACAGAATGTCACAAATGTGGCAAAAGCCCAGCAGCTGACTAAAAACAGTCCGGGGCAACTCAATTATTTATGAACAGATGCATAAGCCTACATCATCCTTAGTGCCATCACAAGTTGTAACTACAAGGACTCAAGGTAAACCCCTGCAGCACTCAGCCATAATTCCCAGTCAATGGGAATTGTCCTGACTAAATTGAGAGTGCAGCTGATTGAATATTTGACACTCCAGTTAAAAGTAAATATTGACATGGTTTAAAGGGATTAACTAAGATGACTGGATTCTTGTTAAAAACTTTTTGAGATAAAAAAGAGCCTTTTACAAAGTCTTCACAGTATTTGATACATTATTTCCTGTGATAAAATGGAAAAGGGGAAAATTTGCTCTAAAAGTATGTGAAAATCTCATGTTCCTAAATACTTGTCTTTAAATGACCAACTCTTAAAATAACAGCTCTCATAATGCATATCAAGGACCTTTGTGTGTGGCTTATGAATGGACAGTAGATGATGTCATACTGGCAGCAAAGAGGTGAATAGATTAAATTTCCCAAACCCACGTTCTTCAGTGTTAGCAACATGAAGTTGTTGTTCCTGAATTTTAATTACTTGGCTACTTCTGTTTCTGCTAAATGCAGATTACGCATTTTTGCTTTTCTGTATCATTCACCCCATGTGTACCATGGGAATAATACCTGTAACATCAGCCACAGAAGAGTTTTATAGGGAGGGAGGGAGAGATGGATGGATGGATGGATGGAGTGATTGATTGACTGATTGATTAATCAGGGCCTTGCCACATGTTCCAGCTCTCCAGCAGGAAGACGGAGTTTCAACCCCAGAGCCCACGATTCAGCCAAAACCAGGGGCTGGCTTTCCCCTGGCAGCGTGGTGGGATGACCACCATGGCAGCTCTGTGCCTGACCCCATGCTTATCTCCCACTGGAGCTGGAGCCTGCTGTTTCCCCACGGCCATCTGTGCAAGACAGTGGGGATCAGCTTCACCCAGGTGATGTGATAGCTGTAGTGGGAGAGAAAAAGCTCTTGCAGTGCCTGGGCTCCAAGGCAGGCAGGCACAGCCAGGGCGAAGCCGGCCCTGCCAGCTCCAGACGCATATGCAATAAACCGCAGCATGCTCTGGCTGCTGGGGCTGGGAGAGAAGCCTGGGCTATTAAAGAAAGAAAGTGAAGATAATAATAGATATCAATATTACGAAAGTCTTTGAAATCAAAACAACCTCAAAAAAGCTCCCAGTTTTCTCTCTGCAAAAATCCTGGAATTAAATCTTTGGCTTAGTAAACTGTTTCTTTCAGCAAAGCAAATTTAAAAATGCCACATTGATGAATAATGTAATAAAAAAAGCCATCATATTATTCTTGAATGAGGTTTAATAAAAATCAAATAAAAGCAATTATCTGAATTTTCAAGAGGATCACCTCTTCCTTCCCTGAGGTACGGAAGAGAATGAATTCAGGAAATCATTAGAATCAGAAACTGGCGCTGCACAACAGAGCCAGTGTTTGCTGTACAAAGACAAACAGAAATCTCCTCCCAGGCTAACAGGCTCCTTGCTGAAGCTGTTGGAGTGGAAATTCCACCTATAGGTGAAGAAGGGTAATTAAAGAGGCACAAGAATTTCTTTGTAGTAGGGCTGGCTTTTCTACTCTAGAGCAGGCTCCAGCTTTTCAAGTACTCATACTCTTCTTTACTCATACAGAAATGAATTGGACATATCACAACATTCAGAGCTGCCCACAGATCTCTGTAAGCAGGTACATGTGAATTAACACCCATTAACACATAGTTATAGTGCTTTCTGCTCTCACTTACTCCTGTGGAAATCCAGAGGGCCCAATTTATCATTTCCTTCTGCCTCTTGAAGCCATTTGGTTTGATGGAGAGCACACAATTTTAGCTGGGAAATCCAAATCTTTTGTGAGAATGTGTTGATTTCAGTGACATTTTTAAAGGCAGAGGGCAGAAATGCATTATTTCAACACTCTCATTTATTTTGATAAGAGGAAAAAAATCTAATGCTGACTTATTTCAATTGCTTTTGTTTCCAATGTTATGGTATACTAAGTATTGCAATGTTAATATTGCTGTTTCAGATTTTTATGACAAGCACAGTCTTTCACATTTTCACAAGAAATCTCCAACGTGCCAACTTTTTTTCTTCAGACTCTGAATGAAAACAAATTCTGAAGTACAAATCTTACCATCAAACTAAAACGCATAGCTAGGTTAGACATTTACCACTTGGCCGTCAGACTCAGAGCAACTCTACTGACTTCGGAGTAGTAGCTTTAACTTGCAGCATTGTTCCAGGAGACCAGAAGTACATCCTCTGTGTTATCAAGCACATGTGGATGGTAACAGACCTCTCACGAGGGGCAGATCTTACACCATTTGACTGATATTCATAAGTGTTCTGACCTCTGTGGAAGGAGGACGGCTAAAGTTGAATGCCACGTTTTTACCTTGAATATCTCATGGTTTTGATCTACTTTTGGTCAGATCATTTAGGGCTTGATTCAGTCTTGCAGAACTGGGTCCTTGCATATCTCTTATAATATAGTCACTTTTTCTCTGAGCCTCAATATTGCTCTGAAGCCAAACTCTATGGCTGACCTTTGGCAGCCCAACAATTAGCAGAGCAGACACTGACTTAAAATGTACCAACAATTTTTACTTGACTTCAGTCAAAACAACTTAAAAAGAAAAACATAACAATGGAAAAATAAGAACCAAGAAGGTAGACAGACAGGGAGAAAAGAGCCTCTGAGCCTAATCTTGCAACAAACTGTATGTAAATGGTGCCTCAGGGAAGCCACTGGGCTGCATGAGTTTCCCTGTTGAGCATTTTGTAGAATTTGGGCTTTAACTTCATGACACAAAAGTACAGGAAAAAAAACTGAAACGGAGAGAAGTGTGACTCTGCTCCCACTGATGCCCTGTGGGATTCATTGTTCAGCTTCCCTGAAAAGAAAGCAACAGCCTTCTTGTTACATATGTTTTATAATACTTGGAATATACGTACTCTTGGGCCAGACTGCCTGTTTTTTTGGCATACATTTTCCCCAGAGAAATAGCTAAGTTCTTCAGTAGTCTCAACAGCAAAAAGACCGAGAAATGCAGGCTCTTTAAATTAAAACAGGGAAAATAATCTCACTACAAGTGTCTAAATATTACATGAATTACATGAATTCAGCTCTGGCAAGATGTGTCTTCCACATACCTATAAAACAGCAAAAAGATTGTTGATGTATTCGAAAAGATCAGTCACCTCTCTCTACCCTTTCCTCCAGATCAATTTAAAATAAGATAGGAGGGTTGTTTAATATCAGGTTAAGGGAATTTTTTTAACACTCTTTTAGTTTTTTCTATCTCCATCATTTGAGAGGCTGGTTGTTCCGCTTGTCTCTTCCCCAGTCTGTAGGGCCAGACAAACTGTCTCTTCAGTCCCCAAGGACTGATTCTAAAATATCATACAAGGAGGCAACACTGAGGAGAGGATGGGCTGCATTAGTGCACATTACCCATAACTGGGATTTCTCAGTGAAAATTACAGAGCAGTACAGGCAGCATGAGAATTCGTACTTTCTCCTCAATAAGATTTCTTCCAGCAAAGGTGCCTTGTGATTTCAGGACTTTGATGAGCGTACCTTGTATTCCACTGATCCAATATTCAAATCCTACCAAGGCAGTGGAGGCCATAATGTTTGAGGTGTCACTGATAGCCTCTGCACTTCCCATCACACGAGATTATGGGGATTATGAACAGAAATAATGTTAGTTGCTAGCTTCCATCTACAAGTTTTATTCAATATTTAAATAAAACCCAACAGCAATAGCCATATAACATATGCTATGCATGCTTCCAGATGGGTTTGGGGATTTTCCAGGTTTTTAAAGGTGAAGTCTATGTAGTAATAAATTGTCTTAAGGCCAGTTCTACATACTGGAACTATTTTGGCCCCTACCCATCAGATAGGGTCTAACTGCTGCATGCCAGCTGCCAAGAGAAAAGAAAAAAATTCCAGAAAGGAAATATAGAAAAGTAGCATTCCTAAAAAAGAATTTCATCAACATTCCGGAAGCTACTAATTCAAGTCAAGCTTGCTGCATGAGCCTCTCTCTAAAACAAAACACTCACAAAAAATGTAGAATCATTAACAATAACAGGAAATCAAACGGCTGCTGTTTCAGCATGTATGCTGGAAAAATGTGTATGTATAGAGATCAAATAAAACAAAACCCCACAGCTAAAGAAATGTCTTAAATGATTACTTTTCTGCTTTTAAATTTTCAAGGGCAAGGGAAAGTGGAACAAGTGTAATTCTGCTTGGAATGATAGCAGCATTATTCTTCTTTATAAGAACAAGCACAGCAAACAAACAACTGTTAGTACACTTCCCTTCATAGCCATATATTGTGATACAGAAACTAGGAAATAACTGCCCAGCGCTGGGTTACTCTAGGGATGAATTTACAGGGCTGCAACTGTTCCACAAAAGGAAAACTCCATGGACAGTTAGTAACAGGTTAGTAAGGATGACACACTCAGGTAGTTTAAGTTCCATTTAAATGACAATGACTCAACACAGAGATTTAAAATACCCAGACACTATTGCCAACATGCTGAAACAAGGCACTTGACAATGCGGTTTCCCTGTCAGGAGCAGGTTCAGGTACAGGTTCTGGTCATGCATCTGCCACTGATTTTTGAGTAAATCATGATGCTGAGATTTGCAAAAATATATTATGTTGCAGGGTGTTTGTGTTGCAATTACCCAGTAAAGGACATCTTCACCACAGACAGGCTTGAAGCAGACACAGTTCGTACATTCCATCAGTTCCTACCAAACAACCTGCTGTGTCAGCATTTCTTGTGTGAGGATCTCAGAGCAAGCAGTTCATTTCACAACCACCACCTGCAAGGATACGTATATATTTGTATTTACTTAGATGCACTTGTATTTAACAACATTTATTCATATTTTTCATGCAGGGCAAAAGAATCATACAGATGTTTAATTTCTAAATAAACTGTTCGCTAACTGCAGATATTTCCACGTCCAAGCTATCAATCTGAGGCACTGTGAACATGATTTTCAGACAAGTTAACAGTGCAACTCTTCTTCCCAAGGAATGTGAATGTCAGCTGTACCAGCAAACTGCTTTTGCTAATCTGATTAACCAAAACTGTTTTCATAAATTAGGCACTGACCAGAGAGATGCTTCACAAAAGATAGTGCTTGCACTGGAGCAGAAGAGAGAGGGACTAGCACTAAAATATCTACATTACCTTCTTCCATTGGTCTTCTAGGTCACTGTGGTCATTTCATCTTTTGATGATAGTTTTCCCAGCTGTGAAATTGAGATGCTAGTACTGACTTCAGTGGTAGAAAGATCTTTGAAACATACTGGAAAAGCAACAGTGACATTTAGGCAACACAAAGAGAACAGCTCTGTGTTTGCACCAGGCCTGGCATCGCTAGCATTGCAGCTCAGGAGTAGGAGATACCAAAACCACAGGTATGAATAATATCAGTAGATACCATAAATGCCTCCAATTCACTAGTCCTTTAAAAAATCCCTAGGGCCCAGACAAATTCATTCTTCTCCTTGTGACTTGTAAATCTTCCCCAAACAGAGGTATAATGTTTTTCCTGCCTATGCAAATGTATTCGGGCAGCATGTGGAGGAGCATCAGGTCCAAGGGATCCTACTGGATTGCAGGCTTACTTGACTTGGGTAGTCCTGATTCTGGAAGCAAGTGTTTATCATACAAGTTGCTGCTAGACATAAACATCCGAAAGACCTTTGGTCCTGCATTACCACAAGTTAAAGCTCTAACTTAGCCTCACAATGCTGCTGTACAACAAAAACAAGCTGAAATAAATTCCCTACAGGCACAGAGAAAATGTGCTCCAGCTGTAGCCTAACTCGTCTGCTTTCCATTCATGCCCACAAACCCCATATTCCACGGTTTTAGATATCTACCATCCATTATCTGAAGAACAGATTAATTTACTGAAAAATAAAAGGAAATTAATAGATTACTGTTTTAGCGATACTTCTCTTTTCTCAGAAAGACTGCATTTGTGTGAAATCCTCTGTACTCCTACAAGATTATTAATTAATTTAAAAACATGTTACTGCAAATTGAAAATTTTAAAATGACACCTTACTGTCTTTAATTCCTATCAAGCTTAAGTATAGGCATTCTTATTAACATAGGAAACACAAACCTTGAAAATATGTCTACTGTTAGAAACAGAACAGAAAATAGTCTCTGTCCCAGACAGCTTGTCTTATTTAATTGAAGCTCACCAAATAAAAGCTGCTTTTAAAATAATTTTTTACTAGATTTGATCAATTTTTATCACATAGCTACATTCTGTCTTTAATTTTAGCTTTTAAATTGAAAGAGTATCTTCAAAACCACATTGTCTTAAAAAAAAAAGTACCTAAATCTTATGAAACTTGTTTAGAGCATCAGGAAAAATACGCTATTTCAATTCAACTATAGTTACAGTAATTTATTTTCCTTATGTTTTAAGTAAGTAAGTGCAGAAACAGTTATTAGTCCTATTCTCAGAAGGAGGGGTTTGGATATCTGGGGGGAAAAGGGGTTGTTTGATTTAGGTTGGGTTTGTTTTGTGGTTTGTTTTTTTTTTTAAGATAGAAAACAATTGGCAGATTGTACATTCAAAAATAAGTTTAAAAAACAAAACAAAAAAAAAGTTCCTGACCACTCCTCCAGCCCAGGAAGTATTAAAGAGAGGACTAATTTTTGACCCCACTGTGGCTGAGTAGCCAATTTGAAACAGCTGTACTAGAAACCCGCCTGAAATTAGCAGCTGGGTATGGTGTGCGGAGGCTTAGGGAAGGGTTTGTAGTGCAACTCTGTGGGTGTCTCCAGGTTGCAGGATATAGTTTTGTATCTTCTGTTACCCCAGAGTGGCCTGTCTTCAGTTCTGCATGTCAGAAGTGTGGCTGGTGTGCTGGGGTGTAGTAAAGGTAGGCACTATGAATATAGAGCTTTTTGACCCAGGTACATAGGGTTAGGTTTAAATAAGCAACTGTGTGCAGTTATGAGTCCCCTAAATCCTCTTTAAGCTTTGTTGCAAATCCTGAGGAAGCTCTCTGTTGTGTCCCGACTTAAGGTATTAGGTCTTGGTAGCCTAAAACTCTTGCACTGACTAACTGCTGAGATGTCCAGGAGTAAAGGTGGGTAGCCGTGTATGAACAAGCGAGACCGTATGCCTCTCACTGGGCCATGGGGTCCATGTGCACACCCAAAATCAAACCGGTCGTGATCTAAATATTTCTGCATTAAGTATGAGTCAGGTTGATGCTTTACAATTGGTTTAAGTCTTATGAATGCAGATATCTTTCAGTGACTAAAAAAACAGTACTTAACTTCAGTGATTAAGACCTTAAACAATGAACACAGAAACCTTTTCAGTTTGAAATGCTTAGTAGTGCTCTGAATTCACAGCTCTGAATTTGGTCCTGGCATAAAGGTAACAGGGTGGTTCTAGGGAGGTGCTCAGGTTTGCTGTTGGAGGTGACCAAAATCAGCTGAGCAGTTGGACAACGTGTGTCCCTGTTTGCTGTGTCAGTACATGGAGATACATGCTGCATGTTTCCAAAGGTGCGTTTCCCTCTTATGCCTGAGGTCGTTAAGGAGTAGGTAATTCCCCAAGAGCTTAAAGGTCCACGGAGCACAGCAGCAAGGCTCTGGTGAGCAGCTGTGCTGGGGCAGGCTCAGCCCTGGGCTGTGGTGTGGTGGGGAGGAACGGGCGACTCCTGCCTGGTGCGCTGGAGAACCACTAGCAGCAAGGTCTGGGTGTTCCCCGGAGGAAACCTGAGAGCTCACCTCTGAAGATCTGAGGGCAGAGGGAATAGCTGAAGTCTTAGGGGAGGGCAGAAAAGGAGAAAATCCATGAGGCAAAAGCAACTTGAACCTCCAGTGTATGACTCCTGGGCTAAGGTAGCACACCGTGCTGGGAGATCGATCCACAACCAAGCAGTCTCGGGATATTTCCACTGATGTATTCAGTGGAGTGTGATAAGGCCTCTGGGAGAGGGAGGAAACTGGTAACATTAGGAAGTGATCACCATGATAGCTAAAAGAGAGCACAAATTCATTTTTCTTCATGCCTCTCACTAGCTAAATAGGAAAAACTGGAACATTAAGCAGAGAAAGTGGGGGAGTACCTCATCTTTAGTTTTAACCTACCATGAAAACCTCAATTTGTTTGGGTTTTTTTGTTGGGATTTTGTTGCTGTTGTTGTTTTGGTTTTTTTAAGTCTGGTAAGAGACTCTGAAAGAAATTGTGCCCACTCATGACAGTTGTGTTTAATCGTGAAGTCGTGTCCACTACCCACTTATTTATGTAGAAATCTCTGTATTTTATTTAAGAAGCATGTTCTCCTGAGCTTCCTCCTCCTCCCCTTTTACACTAGGTTACATGACTGACACTTTTGCCATAACAAATCCATGAGTGTCTTAAAAATTTACCATGAAAACCCTGGAGCCTTAATTATTGCGCATTTACATAATTAGTGCAAATACATGCAATTACCATGTGTACCTACACAATTACCAGCTACAATGATGTACTAACAATCCTTATTAAACTTTAGTGGGGGAGGGATGCATTGATTGTCTGCACAAGCAACATCTGTAGTTTTGCCTCTCTTTTTTTCTTGCCCTTATTTCAAATAGCCATGAGTGTTTGGGGATGGGGGGGTTAACATGCTGAAAGCAATGACATACTGAAAGTAGGTCAATAAGCTGTCCAAATTAGAGTTCTAGTGAGATGAAAATACAAGATAGATATTCCCAGCAATGTTTCCAGGATGCAGTAGCTTCTGCAGTTAGTGTAATACCATCAATTCTTGATTACCCGTGGGTTAATTATTCAAATTGTGAGTTAACTGTGCTGTCAGTGTCTACATCCTTTATCACATCTGTAGTTCACCTGAATGGAATTCTTAAATTTCTATCACATCTGCACTCTTCCTCCAGTTACAAGTGTCTGTGTGAATGGAGTCCTCTTGATGTGCCCCTTTGTCGCCATGTTTAGCTAGATGTCCACAACTGGGGAAAACCAAGTGTTTCCAAATTACTTAATTACACTAAGTATCCTAATTACTTGTTGAATTAAGATTGAGGTGGAAAAAAAAGTTTTGGATCATGAATGCTCTCTTTTGCAAAACATATGCTTCCTCTCTTAAATAATTAAATGTAAAAATCCTAAGCATTAGGAAGCCTGATAATTCAGTAGTTCTCCCAGCTCTTCTGTTCTCTAGGAGTTTCAGTGGTCTTCTACTTCTCTTGGCTCGCAGAAAATAAAATACAGCAAATGATGCACTAGGGACCACACCTCTTCCTGTTGTCTTCAGTTTTGCACTCACTCTCCCATTCAGCTGCAAGGAATTTGTCGCCCGTAATACTATTGAGAGAGCACCTTATTAAGAAATTCCACACTGTTCCCTCTGCCCTATGTAGTCCCTCAGAACAGGAAGAAAAACTGCCTGTTGCTTTTTTTTGATTGTTTGTTTGTTTTGTTGCCTGCACTTCAGATCACAGTTCAAGCCTTCATGGTCTTCTGTGCCACTTGCACATGTGGCTATGGAGTGTACAGCCACACAGAAGAGCCTGGGTTTTATTTGGTTTTTACCACCTCTTAGAGAGTAGAAAACCATACTGTTTGTTAAAGCAGTGAAAAACTGAGAGGCTAATCGTTGCAGCTAAATGCAATAAAGTAATACTTCGGTCTCTCAGGCATGTTTTATGATCAATATGGCAATTACTGAACAAAATCATATGCCCCAGAATGTTTATTTGTGTATACAACTTATGGTTATTTATTCTTATTTTATGGATTTATTTTTTCTCTTTTCAAAATTGTATTAACCATCCCTTGTGGTACAAAATACGGTTGGTTAGGAAAAAAAAAAATATGCTACATCCTAAATGGGAGACCTGTTGAGAATCTAGTCCTAAGTATGTTTAAGGCTACATTTTATTTAGCATGATTAGCTGTGTTATGAAGCATTATAATGTTCTGGCAAGCTCTGTGTGATATGAAGCAGTCCTCACTGTCCTTACAACAACATCTTATTTTACTGTTGCTTGCTCTCCTTCATGTTGTTGGGCTGGCTAGTTTAGACTGAAATCTCTCACAGAAACTCAGAACAGCGTTCAGCCTAAGAGTTCTTGAGTTGCTGCTGGCATTATTTGTCATCTCTGTCTCCTGACTGGGTCAGATAAGAGCTGAAGACAAGGGGAGAAACAGGTAGGACTCAGATTTCAACATTCACGATCTACACGTGGCTGCATTTGTTGCTCTTTAAATCTCATTACCTTTCTCTACTAAAATTCAGTGAGGCTAAAAAAAGACCTGCTTAGTGTCAAAATCTGGTATTAGGTAGTCAAATGATAGAAAGATAAAGTAGTAGTTCCTCTACCATTTAAGAAACAGGAATCCAGACCACGGATATCTCTGCTAACATACCAAGCGAAATGCTCTCAAGGTAGTTACATGCACATCTGGTTTTATATAAGGTTACTCGATTGCATTATTTGGAGCAGATTAAAAATAAGGTCCTGACGTTTGTGATCATTCAAAATCCATGGGTATTCTTTATGTAAGAGCATGATGTTGCACATAGCACTTTGGCCATCTTCCAGCATTGCTAATTATATTCTGCTTGAATACATTCCCCTGAGTTTAAACTTGGATAAGGTTTTGTTTTCTTTTTCACTTTCCCCCCCTGAAACTGTATGGTGTAGCTAGAAAATAGTTTAATAACAACAGAAGTGACTAAAGTCCCTATTTACACATGTCAGTTGGAGCATTTGGAAGTTATTTGCTTTATGGGCAAGGTTTGCAGGAGTCAAGTGACTTCACCCCAGACCAAATTTTGATTTAAGATTTCTCGAAGTGGAAATGTGCTTGCTTCTTGAATGTGGACTTGATTTGGCTCTCACTGGGTAGGGTCTTTATCTTCTTTAGAAGGAAAGATTGTATGCACTGGGGTGACTAATGTTTATGTCCCCATAAAAGTACACTTTCGGTACTATATAAATAGCTTGTTTACAATGCTGTGTTTCCTCGGTTCAAATATGTTAAGTTCTTTTTCAGTATGTTATAAGCACATGGCTCTTCCGATGCTTTCGGCATGTCTTTGTTTTTGTTTTTAAGCTGTATCCTTGACTCTTGAAGGCACACATCCTGGATTTCAGTGCTATTTTCCTACTTTGTATTTTCAAAAGCTTTATTCTCTTTGCCAAACTAATCAAACCACCTTGCTTAATCCAGCATGGTGTGCACATGAACGCTGAGTCCAAAGCTGTAAACTACAGCTCTGATCCTTCTCAGAGTATACCCCATGCTTAACTGAGACACCGGTGCAAAGTTGCTCAGTGATTACTCAAGAGTTGTACTTACTTGGGTCTTGCATTTGCAAGGGTAGAGATGTGTTGAGTGTATATGTTTCCTTACCGCGGCACCCCACAGAATCCCTAGAAGAGTTTTAGGCTTCTGAGTATGTGGAACAATTTGCAGAACACTGTCATAAGTAGTAGCTTGGTTCAGAAAGAATAACTGTAAAAGGAGGTGTGAGTGTAAATTCCCATAAAAGATGTGTTTCCTTAGTGACTAAAAAAATGCCTTGATGATGCTCCTTTCCTTCCCTGTCACACTGAAGCTCCTTTGGAGGAATCCAGTCCCTCATTTTAGTCACAAAGGACTATGTGACTTAGGCAGTCTAGGCTGAGGAGGACCAGAGAGGGATCAAATTTAAGACAAGATGCAAATGTTTTCAGGCCAGAAAAAGGAAGGGGAAAAAAGGGAAAAGCCCAAACCTCCAGCCACTTCCCTCTTAAAGTCTTGTAATTATTTTCAATTTGTTTTTCTCAGTAAAATTGTTTACTTTTTCCTCTAGGACTCCAGTTGCATAACTGCAAATTTCCTTAATGTCTTTGCATAGCAATTTAATCTCTAATTTAAGAATCCAAATAAACCCTGTTTTCTTTCCCATAGTATTAAGGAAAAGATAAAAATGGACATAGTCCTCAAACTATACCAGTTTCTCACTGTGCACAGTGAAATGTGTACAGTCTGACTGCAGTCTCACTTAATCTCATTTTCACACTGGTGTAATTTCACTGCATCCAGTACTAATACTCCTGGCATTCTATGTTGTTGCTAAGTTGCAAAAATACTTGTTCTCCCTCATTCTGAGGCAATATTAGCTAAACTTCAGAACGACTATTGATCTGAGTAAGCATTTGCATGAGATAAACCTGCGGATTAGACGGGTGGGTGAGAGATCTGTGTTTGTGGCTGAACGGTTCCATGAGGGCTCAGAAGACTTCAAAATGTGTGTATCAGTGGAGCACAAGGTGTGGTGGTGCCATGCATGTGACTGTGACACGACTATCGCAAATAGCTACAAGAAAAGCAACGCTGATGTCAGCCCCTGTTACGAAATCAAGCACTGATCATGGACGGTCTTTTGTGCATATTGTACACCTGCAGTCTCTGTTGAGCTTACTCGAGCTAGCTCTTAAACTAGGCAGCTTACTTACTAATGGCTGCAGCACCCAATAGCTCAGCATGGACTTGCGATCTAAGCACTTACTCCCTTTAGTCTCCATGGTCTGCACTAAACCCTATGCTGCAAAAAGCTGCACTGATAGCAGTTACCTGATAAAACTTGTATGCGAGTAACCTGCATACGTCTAGACACAATGTCTACATGCCATCTCAATCAATTCCATTTTCATTATGGTACAGAATGAATTATGATAGCAGCAAAACCTAATTTGAACTACAGCTGAAGAGGGTTAGGGGGAGGTGATATTCTGGTTTAACATACAATCCTCTGGAGAAAAGAGTTCAGATCTGTCTTAGGTTATATAACAGAAATGAGGTTAGCAGATTTGGTCTAATCCCTTGTGGACAGGCCCACCACAGAGCGTGGAATAATGTGGATAACTGTCTGTCTGCCTGCTCGCTGATGGCTTCACTACTGCAGCAGCAAAATGCTATTAAACCAGGATCCAAGATCGTGTGCTGAAGCTTGTGTGGCTTCTGTTTTAAGGCTAGTTATGACAACTCTCCCTCCCAAAACTGCCAAGAGTGCTCATTTGCAGAAAGCAGCTTGGTCTCTTAAAACAAACAAAAAGGGACTAATCCCTGATCATGTTGCAAATACTGCTTTTGCTTCGTACTGACATTGCAACAGAGCTGGAAAATTAGGCTGCTCAGCCTAATTGAGCACTTTCTTTGCAGAGGTGTTCTTGGGACAACACCGAGTAACCCATCTGAACTCCTAATCCCTTTTTTCGGTCCAAGCGGCCAGTCCACCCTTTATGCCCCAGCAAGCAACTGGCAGTGAACTGGAGCATCTATAAAAGTGCTTTATTCTTTGTCATGGACTAGCCCAGTCCCTGGCTGAAAGAATGCACATCAACATGGGTTAGAGGCACCTTTCTAGTTTCAGTAATTGTATCAGCACAGGTCAGAAAAAACTAAGGCCCTCCTAATCTTTTGGGAGTTTAATTTACGAACAAACTGATAAATATACTAGATAAACTGACTGCTGCAACCACTTTTGGGCCAAAACCTAGCAGGTGACTAAGGCAGCCTATAGAGGAAACAGTGAATGTCACCTGCGACAGAACGTAAAGGGCTCTGTAGGGGCAGGCATAGCAGCTGGGATCTGGCCATTACGCTGGTTAACATTTGCCGTCGCTCCAAGTGCTGTCTGATCTCTAATGACTGGAAGTGGCCAAGGCTGCTGCTGTTGCACATCCCCTCTGGATAGGTACTACCTTCAGCCCCCTTGGTGTGTAGCAAACATCGATTTGCTAGAGACAGGCTCAGAGGGCACAACGGCACCTGCTAGATCACGAAACTTACTTCCTGCAAGACCTTTATTTTCCTAGCCATGCACTCATGAAGTGACTTAGTTTCTGAAAGATGATAGGGTGATGCAGCTGGTAAGTCCTGCACAATGTGGTGGTGTGGCAAGTATTCTGCAGCAAAACTACAAAAACCTTGAAAAACTAAATGTGTTATTACCAATCTGTTTTCTGCCTGGATGACACCAGTGGAAGTTATGCTTAAATACAGTGGACAGGCTATGCCCTTGTGATTGCTTTTCTGCAGAGAGACACGTTTAATTTTCTAATCTTATAATTCTGCAAGATAGTTTGAAGCAGTGAAAACATCAAATCTACTGCTTGGCGTTGGGTGTGTCTAAGACAGAAGTTTTGACACCTTAGCCAAGCTGATGCCTTAAGAAGAAAGATATTAATTGCAAATTAATTTACTATTAAGGTATGATGCAATGACATCTGTGTGATTAGCAGGAAATTATTGCTACAGTGCCGTTGTTGGCCACTTAAAAGGCTGGGTTTACTCAATGCCTGTTTTAATAACGGACATCAAACACTGTGCAGGAGGGGAATGACTTATGGGCGGCACTGACTGAACGGTATCCACCGTTTTCATCTGTGGACTGCGGGTTGAAATCACGGGGGTCGGTGTGGCACCCGGGAGGGCAGCGCGCAGAGGAAAGAGCTGAGGGGTCACTGCTGGAGCAGCCAAGGGGCGGCATCTTGCCCTAACTCAGTGCTCGGGGGGGTGTCCTCGCCCCCGGGGCTGTGCCGCTCGCTAACCGCGCAGCCCCGGAGGGCTCAGCCCTTTGCACAGAACGCCCCCTTCACGCTAACAGGGGCCCCTAGACGCAGAGCCTGGAAGCAGGGCCTACGCACCCCGCACCTGCCACCGACCCCGGGCGGCC
>NW_010099553.1:0-655 GCF_000699245.1 Pterocles gutturalis | reverse complement strand
AGATAATGGCACTCAGAGAAGATACAGAAGGAAAGATAATGGCACTCAGAGAAGATACAGAAGGAAGGTGTTTTGTAGGTCATGAATACACGCTTGGCTCCTCCCAAAACTCTAATTATGGCACTTCACATAAGTTCATATTTAAGCTGGTGGTTAAGACTTGATGACAACCTGCAAACACAAAGGAAGAACCTCCCAGGGCTCCCAATACAGCTGGAGTGAGACATCTTGGGCAAAACTTACTTGGTAAGAAGAGACTCACACCACATGATACTCTGTACAGCTGGGCAATGAATGGGGAAAGGAGTAAACTCCATCTTTTCCATCCCTCTAACAGCCGCTCATCCACAGTTCCCATGACTCTCATCTCAAACTCTCCACAACTTGCAAGGTCTTCTTTCACCCTCATAATTTGGAAGCACTTGTCATCAAACAGCCACTTGCCCAGACCATTTCACTATCACATGCACCAGGATCACCCACGGACTTCATCTTTACATCTTTGTACGAAGAAGGAAAATATGGCTGCTCGCCACTCCACCACTCTTCTGGGAAGAAACATCAAGGGTCAACAAGTAAAAGGGAACCAGTCCTCCAGGAGAGATGGGGTCAGTGAATATCTGCAAAGCAGGAATATCCCCCCCTTCCATCTCCC
>NW_010099552.1:46474-61770 GCF_000699245.1 Pterocles gutturalis | reverse complement strand
TATATATATAAAGTATCACATATAGTTGTGAAAAGTAACTTGTGAATCAGCAAGGTGCTTCTTACTGATCTTATGAAAATTCACAGATTTGACCAAGTCATGCATCTTAAAAGAACCCCAACAACAATAATCTTGTACTCATGATTGGTTTTATAAGAGACAAACTACTAAAATAGTCAAATAATGAACACACATTTCACCCATTACTAAGCAAATGTCTCAGATACTGCAGGACATCCAAAATGGCTAACTGGATTTTAGGTGAGACAGACACATCAGATACCTATGTGTAACCAAACAAATCTCTTCTTATGCCTCCATATATGGAAAATCTCATAAATTTATCCAAATTAATTATTCACAATAAAGATGTGTGAAACCTGCCCAACTATCTACCAAAAACTAGTGGAAAACATAACGATGCAGTACCAGAAAGAAACCAGGATTTATTGTTATTGCATTGCTTCACTACAAACTTGCTACTATGAACCTCACTACAAACTCCCAACCCTTCATTAATCCACAAATAAGGGAATAATTATAACTTAATTATTAATTATCATATAATTATTTCCCCTCGGGCATAATTTAATGTAACAGATTCAAGATCCTGAGTGGTGAACTGTACTTGTGAAGAGGCACCTCATTTTATTTTTTCCAGTTTCTTTTTAAAAGACCCAAGCAATAACCTGAAATACTTAGAAATGCCAGCATTACAGGTGCCTTTGCAATGGCCGTTCAGATCACTGGATGTGCTTTAAGAACTGGATTAAGATGTGGAGTTATCTCAAAAAATGTGCAGCAATTTTGTTTATATTATCTTAGATTCCACAGAAAAACCTTCTCATCCCCAAGATGCAAGTGCTTGAATGACTTCACTACATCTCAGGTGGTTTTGGTGTAGTTCATATCCTGAATCTTCTGGGCCTTAAAACAAGAGCTTTTCTGTGTCTCAAAAATACTCATGTCACTAACGTTCCAAAGTAACGGAAGACTTTGACAAAATTGTGTACCAGAGAATTTCTTTCATACAAGAACAATGTTTTGATCTTTCTTCCCTTGGGGGTCTTGCTTGATTGAGCAGGGGAGATGACAATTACTGCCAGAAGTGCACCTCTCAGAACAAGGATGGGTGTAGAAGACTTGGAGACAGAGGCACGTTTAGAGACTGTCTAGCACAGTCTTGAAGAATGATGACAGTTATCACTTCTGTGTACTAACATCAAAATGAAGATATCAAATTTCATTTTTAATTTTATTAATGTTGAAAAAAATTGTTTTCATATACAATAACTAAACATTATAGCTTTAGACATAGTTCGATTACTGTCCAGTATGGCTATGTTCTAAATATTTTATATTACGCAAACTTCTATTGAAGACATCAAAAATGTACTAAAATATTAGGATACTGGCAATTTTGCTGCCCCCTTGCCCCCACCTAACTTGTCCTCCTCCTCTATTCTATTGCTTGAAAAGCATCACTGCATCCAGGAACCATCAGTACACGTTCCCTGACAGAAGGTTCAGACTGAATCTTGTTATAAAACTGTCCATGAAGAGGAGGACAGGAGACGAATAAAACTGGCATGAGAGTAAAAGGCTAAAAATTCTAAATAATGATCCATAACACAGTACAGATATTACTTGAAATTCAGTTGTTTTGTTTCTTTCAAATCATGATGTACATTTTCTTGCTGATATTAAAATTTTTACTTTTGAGTGTATTTTCCTAGTCCTATTTCTTTAAAATTCTCCAATCTTCAGTACACTAAAGAAAAAAAAAAAAGCAGCCACAGTATTCACAGGTTTAGCAACATGTTAATTTGATACCAGAAAATTTGCACTGGTAAAAAGTAATAGTGAAGGAGCAAAAAAAACCAGCTAGGCCTAGCATGCTAAGAACGTTTTTTTACCTTATATTTTACTTCTTTCCAAATCAAATTTTGCTTACAATAGTTTTTAAATTTTAATTCATGATGATTAGAAAATTTCTTTTAAAAGTATCTTGCGTTAATATTAAAAAATAAATAATAAATCTGACATAATATCTTCACAAAAAAAGGAACAGTGATTCTCAGAGTTTTTATAATTTACATGAGAGCTCTCACCCTTTCCACTTTCTGCAAGGAAGTCTAAAATTGTGTCAACAAACTGCAGTTAATGAATGGACAGATACCTACTGTAGTAGTCACTGCACAATTCTCCTTCCACTACAGGTACCACTGTTTTGATCAATTGTATTTTCTTTGAAATTCTCTCTTCTCCATGTCTTAAACTAATCTGACTATTTTTTCCCTTTTTTCATATTGAATATTTATTTAATTTTCTAGTCTAAGATATTAATAACTCAGTTGATACCTCAATTCCTCAGTCACTGTATTTTAATCATAACTTCTTGAGACAGATAAAATTCTATTATATTGATGCTCATATTTATATACCCTTGAATATATTTGGAGAAAATTATTGTACCAAGATGAACAGGTGCTACCTTTTATAAGGAGAAGGAAGAGGAAGTTTTATAAAAATGTGTTTGCAATTCACAACATGCATGTAATTTAGCTTGAGTTTAAACACCATATTGTGAAGTTACCTTCTAAAATCACCAATAACTTGCTTTACCTCATTTAAGAGGAAAGATTCAAAGGAAATGTTACAAGATTGAAGGAAATGTTTCTTTATGGCAGAAAACTATGTCCATTAAAAGTAGGTAAAAACAGATAAAACAACTGATTTCAAGATACAGCCTCATAAATTTTTTGAGCAGATTACTCATAAATTTTTGAGATTATACCGTTTTTAAGATCACAAGACTGCCCCTACCATTCCTAGAAGAATTTATCTAAAGATATTGAAGTCTTAAAACCTTCCATTATTGTTTGTAATGACTATCAGATCTAAGAATTCCAACTGCTTTTATCCTTCTCTCACACTCACATGTATACTGCTGATAGATGACAAATAAAATGGATTTTTGGTCTACTCTTTCAAGTAAATTTGGGTTCAATTTTAGAATTTTATGATAGGTCATCCATTTTAAAAGTGACTATTTCCCACAATAAGGAAGTTGCAGAATGACTGACGACATCCTCCTGGAAGGCAAATCTGCAAGTATTGGAATACACTGGGCTTCTGGCCAAATAACAGAAAGGAAAAGACTGTGAAACTATTTATATGAATATGACTTTAACAACGCAGCAAAGATAATAGGAAATTTCAGATTTTACTTTCACAAGACTAAACCTCATTTTCTTCTATTTTCCTGACTTGGAGTAATATGTTATTTTTTTGCTGGGAAACACAAAGGCCCATTGCCATTCTGATCACCTGTGGCAATTGCCCAATGAAGTCAAACATTCCCAGAGGAACATTTCATTTGTACCTTAGAAGAAAAGAGGAAAAAAAAATACACATTTGCAAAAACATTTACATTATCCAACAAAACTAGGGAAATGGCCGAATTTATTTAGATGATACAATATTAATCTTTATCACCTCATAGAAATTCTGCATATCTTCTACTATAGACAGAAGATATGTGTTAGAAGATACATGCTTACATGCATCTCCACAACTTCTAGAGCTTTCTTCCTTACTGGAGAAATAGTTCTTCATCTAAGATACAGTAAAATTATTATTAACAACATTTGTTGCTACATATGGCTATTAATCCTAAAAGCCAATCCACTTATTATTCAACCAATCTTTGATGTTAGAGGTGGATTACTAATTTGAAGTCTTCCAAAATGCACCATTAAAGAGGAGATTTTTTGATGTACAGAAAACTACTCCTGACATTGTCTCTATCAGAAATACAGTGAAACCTCTCAAAACTATGGCATATTTATTAATAATTATGGTCTCCGATAATGAGCTTTTGCACCCTTTCTCAGCCCTTTAAGAAATACCAGGAGCCTTCTTCTGACTTTCTAGGTGTTTTCCTCTGATCTAATATCCTTCTCAGTTGTAGGCAACCTAACAGAGAAGTCAGGGGAATACACCTTGCCATATTAGGATATGGGGAAAGTAATTCTTACCATTTTCTGATCCCGCTTGTTTTGCCATGAATCTAAAGGAAGTTCAGATCAGCATCTCATTGATGTGTAATAATTGTACTCTTTGATATTAAAAAAAAAAATACTCTGACAAGGACAGGCAAGAGAAAGGACCACAAGTTCCATGATGACTCGGGTGTATGTAAGATATTGAAGAAGAGATCCTGCTTATTACTAAAGGCAAAACACAGAAGTAGTTTTCTGAGTGTATGGGGATCTGGAAGGACATCTCACAGAATAATCAAGAAAGTAAAATTGCCCAAAAAGTAGGAAAGAATACACTGATGGTTTCCATTTGAAAGTCTGATTATCAGAAGCAGATGGCCAAGAGATGAAGACTGAGATTGGGCTGGAAGGCATTCCACACACGGACAAGGAATTAATGCAAGAAAATTTCTGACACCCCTTTAGCACAAAAAAACCTATAATGCAAAATGATCATATTTTGGAAAACTTCCGTAATTCTATAAAACAAGTGAGAAATACCAGGGGGAAAAACAAAAACAAACCAAAACCAAACCAAAAACCAACCCCCTCCAACAAAACATTTAATTTCTAGACCAAAAAAAAAAAAAAAAAAGTTTTCTGCTTCCCCTATAGTTTGTACTGGAGTTCATGTCTGGTTTTGGAAATTACACTAAGTGTATATAACAACCTCTTTGTGTATAGGCCATGTTCTGGGTTCTGAAGAGCCCCAAATCAACATCAGAACATAGGTACATGTTTAAACTGCACCATACTGGATAATCGATAAGAACACAGCAGAAATGTTTCTTTCTTGCTTGGCCTTTATATAGTCAAATAGAATGACGATATTAGAGAAATTATTTGCTTCAGCTACACAGCCTTTATTTATTGAACTTAAATCTGAGTCTGTGGTAAAAAGTGTAGTTACAAACAACTGACATTTTCAGACACCTTTCTAGTGCTTTGTCCAGTGTATGACAATCTGTGGGATTTCTTTTTGTTTTAATTTATTTCACTCCGTCAAATGCCAACATTCCATTCTTTTTTCTTGACTGACACAGAAGCAGCCTTTCTTTCCAACAGCCCCAGCATCCTACCTGCTACCTGCTGTGAGATATTGCTTTCACAGCCACTCTAGAATTATAATCAGTTAAAAATGGCTATTTTATCCAGAGTTACATTTTATTTTTATGTGACTGTTTCCACTGTTGCATGTATTGGTGAAAGGGAGTGAGCAGGAATACGGAGCTAGGCATGGAGAAGATATGATACCTCTGTCAGGGTGATTTGGGCCAGAGAGAAGCCTAAGATGATCATTGACACTGCAGCCTAAGAGAATAATTTCATTAGGTGCAGAGATCTGAATTTACAGCTCACTGCCACAAAAACATGAATGATGTTTTCTCTCTTGTCCTCTGTGCTCCCAGATTTGCAATCCTGAATCCTTCTCTTTGAGTACCTGTGGTGGCTTTTGAACTAGGGACTCAGCCAGCTTAACCCACTAAACTAGGAAAAAAATGCTTAAACCGTTTTCAGATGTGTTGGTGAGTTAGTCTTATAAATATCAGCACTGGTACAAAAGTGGGGTTAGCAGAGAAGAAGCTGGAGGACAGAAGTGTAGCAGATGCAGAACTTTCTTAGGTTAAATGTTTTCAAGATATACTTGAAAAATGGATTATTTAAACAGTGAGTTTCTGTATGTTTGCGTATGTGTTTCTATGCTTCCTGCCCTTGTACATCAAATTTTGCAGTGATATGATACGAAACACTGTCTCCTCCTAGTTGCACTGGTACAAATATAGAGATAGTGGATAATCTAATAGGACAAATGGGAAAATACGGCCAAAGGTAAAACATCCAACTTGTTTCATGATTAGGAAAAAGAAAGATTAAAAAATTATACCTCCATCGGAATTTGTATAACCAACCTTAATTTCACCATTGAAGTTATATCAGACTTCCTAAGTAGTTTAAGTCCCAGGTTCATTTTTGGTTAGACTTAAGAGAAGCAGTCATTATTTAACGTGTCTTCAGCCTTCCTACCACAGTTGGTGTCAAAAAGACAGATAGAAAACACCTCTGGTAGTGTGCTACTATCACAGTTACCTTGAAAGAGCTATCACCTATCAAACAAAAATTAAGGAGTATGAGAACTCTAGGAATACCTTTGGAGGGAATAGATAAAGACCAACAAGCATAATTAAAGTTGAATCTAATGCTAGCAATGAGAGTAAACAGATACAAAATTATTACAACTATATCTATAATGAAAATTAAAAGGTTTCTAATAATGCATGAAATTAAAATGTAACATAGACATACAAAAAGTGCCGTACAGAAGTAAAGCTAACTGTCTTGAGATGGAGCATGGTAAGATACCTGTGAGGATGGTGCTGGAGAAGATGGCACTGTACAGCAGAGCTGGAGAATTCCTACTTAAAACTTTTCTGGAAAGCCTTGAATCGAATATGTCTAGTATCAAGAAGCAGAGACTATTTCTATTATATGAATCCCACATATCAGGGCTTCATCTGGTCAGCTGCAGGGACCAGAAAAGGATTTCTTTTTCTGCTTGGATTCTGTGTTGGGCAGCTGATAGTTTCTGAAGCCCAAGAACTACCCCATACTTTGAGGAAGAATGCACTTTTAGATGTGCTAGCGTGTACTGAAATCTCTTCAGTGCTGGGCTGATGCGTTTTCCTATATTCTCACAGCTAAACCTACCACCAAATTTCCTCAGTGAGAATTTCCTTTGAATTTGCACTGGCAAGGCACATCTTTTGGGTTTTTGTTTGTTTGTTTTTCCACCTCTCCTTGGAGTGGGATTAATTTCCTGATATTGTCTCAATTTTTTTCCTGATACTTGAGGCAATGCACTCATTCACCTTCCCTTCTCCTGCATTCTACCCCATTTGACACTTCATAGTTTGATTGCTATAGTATATATAGTAGTATGCAACTACTATGTTTTACATGTGTTTGATGGACTGTGCTGCATGGGAGCAGATTCTTCACAGATCTTTTTTTATTAAGTATGTACTGAATGGCTGCCTCTGATATGGAGAGACAGACTGGATTCAGCCCAAAAAGCTTCTAAGTTTCCAGGTTAATAGGCAAGACAACATGGACAGACACAATTCATTTATGAGGTTCACACTGTTAATCAATGTTTGAAGGGCTTAGCTGAAGCCCAGTTTGCCCATTAATTACATACTGGAGTTTGTCAAGTTATGGATATACTCTTGGTATACTTTGCTTTGTTTAAGACACTTTAAGTTCTAAGATTTTCATAAAAGTAAACAATTTACAGAATCTACTTATAGCTTAATTTTAAGAGTGATTATGTGATATCATTTATTTGAGAATCTCTTAACAGGTTTTAATTGCCAATTTTAAGTAAAGCATTTCTTGGTTATGTGTATCATTTTACTCACTCCTCATACCGTTTTTTCTAATAAAAGTCCATTTAGAAGGGATACCATCTAGAAGAAATCTTTTTCCTCAACAGAGTGATTCAGAAGTGGATTTTTTTCATTCAAGTTTCAATATTTCCTTTGGAGGCTCCTGAATTACAATCTTGATCAAACTTCTGACACGGAGGGACAGGAAATCAGCAGAATGAATGATGTACTGAAAGCTACAAAATCCTGAAATTTGTCAGATATTCTACATGTATTCTACAATCACAAGTGGCAGAGCATTTTTTTCCTAAAGTAACTATTTATCCATTATAATAGTTATATTTTTATACAGTTCAAGTAGCAAGATGCCTTAAATACTAAGCCAGTATTTTCTGTTTAAGAAAATAAATTTCCCTTGTTAATAGATAAGATACAGAAAAATACAAGTGGCATGAGCTAAAACTCCTTTGTGATAACATCATTCAGTTTCTGCAGAAGCTGTATCCCCAAAGAGAAAAATTTGCAAAAGATCTGGAAGTAATTACAAACTATTGTAGTGTTTTGGCTGGGGAAAAAAAAAAAGAAGAAAGAATAAGAAAAAAGTAATTGAAATCTAAATCTGATGTAAGAAGGAACTACACTGCAAAAATTAATGTATTTTTTAAAAAATTGTACAGTTTATTGAAGAAATCTGCCACTCCAACAGCAACACAGCTGTGACATGCTCAACTAGGCTGAGTGAACAAAGACCAGCTAATCAAGCACAGATCCTGTCAAACATAACACATCTTCATTCGTTTTCTGTTAAAATAGACTAAATCCAAATGAAAATGCCTATTTTATGAAAAGTTAAAATCATTATATGTTTATTATCAATTATATAGAAAAAATGGACTTCAAATACTTGGATGTATGCTTTTGGTTTATATAAGAAGTAAAGAAAATAAAGCCTTCACATTAACCTAAATTTTTATTTAGTGATACTAGGAAAAAATAAAATAGGTGCAGGGAAGCAAGTTACAGAACAAGAGAGATTCTGAAAATACAGAGAGCAGAACTTTTGGTTCTTCCCAAAACCCACAAATGATGCACTATCCCTACAGGAGTTGCTTTAAAACTTAAAATGTATTTTTCACGGAAACTCCAAATTCCTTTGGGGGAAAGGCTTGATTGCATATTCCTCAGAGTCTAAAAGGCTGCCCATATGAACTGAATTATCCATGACATGTACCTTCAGACATTTGTAATGTGATATTTCATGTAAATTTAGACCATACCTTGGATGTGAGCCGCTGGCAATGTTGATTTTATTCAGGAGCTCAGATAAGAAAAAAAATTCTGACATCCTTGCTAATCTGTAGTCGTTAACATGGAATTTCCAACATAAAGAGCATAAAAGCATCTAATTTGCTGGAGCAAATGAAAGGAAAACAAACGTCGCATTTCCCTTTCCTTTTCAATGTCTAAAGTTACTCTGTTCCATGAAAACAAAATTGTACTTTTCAAAGGTTTTTAATATTGTCATCTATCTTTTGAGTGACACATTTCAAACTTCTCCATATAATCTGTAAAATGACATTCAATTTGAATATGAAGGATTTACCCATGTTAGGAAGAAAAGCTCTAGTTACTTTAGGCTTACTGAAAACCACAGTACTTTATACAGTCCTTCCAGTTCATGTTACTCAATTTATCATACAGAAAAGCTCAGGTAGCACTATCTTTTTTTTTATAGAGGTGAGTTAACCTCTTTTGCTGCAGACAACCTCTTCTAAACTCCTAATTCCAAATTCTGTTAGCTATATGCTAGATTACAAGATTTGTCTGTCTGCCATTCTCTTCTTCTAGCCATTTTATATATTAGTATTTTTATAGCATTTACCTTGTGTTGTCTTTTGACAAATAGTTTTAAATGTAAACAGAAAAAAATAACATTTTTTTTCCTGCAGGTGAATACACCTGATTGTGTACTACACCTATAGGATTAAATACAGTATTCTGTGGAGATGCAATTTACAGAAGCAATACTTTTGGAGTTAGGAAGGTGAGGGGAGGAGAATGCAATTTGCACCACTACAGCCCCCTGTTGACGAATTCCTGTAGAAACATTTAACATCACTCCACCAACAAACATTACAGCATTAGCTTCTGAAATGCTTAGTAATAAATGGATATCTGGATGCAAAATCTTCCCTATTTAGAAGATAAGAAATGAACCCTGTAGTATCAGATGGCGTATAAGAACTAAAAGCTTGCAATTTCACCGATTAATTGGGTAGATGGAAAATAGCTGTCCCAAGGAAACACTGAAGAAAATTAATAATTATTCAAAACTTAAAAATGGTTAGGCTCTTCACAGTATTTCAGGTATAAAATGACTCTTATTTTTTAGTCAAATATTTTTAAAGAATAAATAACATATATAGTAGTCATAAAAATAACAAATTGATTTAGCTGCATGTGTTACATAGCTTTACTGGGATGTCTAAAGAAAAAGCATTGCAGAAAGGGCTTAAATTTCTCTCTCTTCCTTTCAATCAATATTTGAGGCAAAGTTTCATCTCTAGGGCCCTTAATGGCAGGAATTCCTGGAGCCAGCAAATGAGTAATGTTAAACCTATGATTAGATGATGAGGCCATCAAAGACACTAGACCCTAATGCTACATTCCACTTTATTCCTGAGAACTGCAGTAAACCCAAAGGCTAGGGAAGAAAGGACTTTAAGTTATTCCTTCCCTCAAGACAATGTTTCAAAAGCTGCTAAAAAAAAAAAAAAAAAAAAAAAGTTGCATGACATGAACACAGAGCTCTAAAGCCTTAATGGATCTTTTGGAATTTTCCTGGAACCCAGGACTTCACCATTAGGTAACAAATTTCTCAAGTGCCCTGCTGGAGAAGGTTTGAAGTTCAAACCCCACTGAGAATTCCTGCCAGGGATGTATTTTTCTTTTACTTTTCCCTAACCAATATTCACCCTGGCTAAAAGAGGAAGAAAAAAAGAAGAAGAAGAAAAAAAGGAAAATAAGATTTAATGATTTCCTTATGACACAAGCTTGAGGAAACACAACCTATGGACTGGCAAATGGCAGGTAAGTTGGAATCCCCTCCCCCAAAATCAGTTGTAAATGTTACTTATTTTCAGATAGATTCCTCAAAAGCAGATTTTCATTTCAATTACCTCTAGAAACTCATTTGTTTTCAGTACATTTTTGGTGCATGTTCTCAATATACAGCAGTGAATGTTTGAGTAAAGCTACAAACAAGTAATTTGGTTTATTGATAATAATATGACAAGTAATTTGGTAATTTAGTAATAATATAACAAGTTAACATGGATATTTTCTATAGTGACTTGGTTTAACTGGTATTATGAATCTCTGGGGACCTGGTAAATGAAACACTGTTAATAAGTCTTTAGAGGAGTGTAAAAAGTTGTGAAGTTATTTCAATCTGTTAGGACATCATATTTTTCTTATATTTTATGAAACAAAATTCTAAAATGTTTCTTGGTAATTTCTTACTGTCAGTTTAAAGTAAAAGGCTATATCTATGAAATTAGGCAATAACACTTCTGTCAAAACAAATAAAATTAAAATTGAGATCTAAATAATTCAAAGAGTATAAGTAATTGTTTTTGTTTTGAATATTTTACTTGTGAAAGCAATTCAAAATGTTAATTAAGATTTCTGAGAAATCCGTAACTGCTATGCTAAAAAACTAACTACCTAAGCCATGTTCCTCTGCTTTTTGCATACTAACAGCTACATAAAATATCCAATAAGTTATGTCATGTACATCAAAAGTAATAAAGCTACCACAAAGTAAGGTTTTAAAAAATTACTAATTCAGAGACAGATTGCAACATAAAATTATGACAACAGTATCCTATGTACACATTCTAAATAAGAACTGGCTTGAAAGAGAGTTTATACACGGAAAAAGTGCATAGTGTACATCCATACCCTTTTACAAAACAGATGGAAATACAGGTTGTACAGCCTGTGAATACAGAGAAACTATGGAATGTATATAAAAAAAAATCTGCAATTTATACTACCAGAAAAGATTAATTGCATTTTCTTATACTGAAATGGAAGAATGAAACAAACAGCAAGATATAATTCTTAGACTGGCAGAAATCCAGCACTATCTAAAGAAACTAAAACAATTAAAACCAGAGAATGCCTTACCTGTGAACAAAGCAGCATAACAAGTTCAACCACTGAAGTACTCGACTTCATACAAACCAGACCTGCAACAAATAGTCAAAAATTAATTTAAAAAGTTGGTGTTTTTTAGTTATTATAGCTCCATGGTTTCAGAAATTCCATAAAATACCTGTAACATATTTTTTTGTCACTCAAATTCACTGAAACAAGTTTCAAGCACAATTGTCTGAGAATTTCAGATTCAACCATAGTTAAATGTTTGAATGTCTGGAATAATCTACAGGAGGTCCAGGCCAGAATGTTTTTTAATTAAGTGTTTTTGGCATTTAGCTGAGTTCACTATTTAGGTAAACAAACAAACAAATAAATATCTACATCATTCAAAGCAATTTAATATGCATTAAACATAAGAAAACAACCTTTGATTACTAAATCCTGTAGATTCTTAGGAATAAACTTATTAGATATTAACAGGTAGAAAATAAGACCTCTGCTTAGAAATTATTTTCATTTTCATCTGGTAATTGATTTTTCTGTAACTGAAAGCTTGAGTATTAATGAAATAGGCATTCATGGGAAATCTTATTTTTATTAAAATTATAACCCATATTTGGTAGGCCATGTTTCTTAAAACGAACCTTGAATTATGCAGAATAACTGTTACTCATTGTTTTGCACTTATTTTAAATAATCAATACCTAATAACATAGCCACTATTTTAAATACTTGTTTGCAGCTTTGGAAATGCAAATTTACTTTCTGAGAGAATGACATCCTATCTAAGTATTTAAAAGATGCATCGTAAAGAGACAAGGAGGAAATTACACTTCTACTGTTAACTTCATATATGGTAGCTTCTGTTATCTAAAATCATACAGACATTGATATGATGGCTTAGGGCATGGCAACACTGGTTGTGTTATAAAAATGATAAATTCACAAATATAAAGCTTATAACTAAGGACTAAATAGGAAGCTGAAAAACAAACTGATGTGCTTTAAGTAGGTTTCTACAAAGAGCAATTAGAGACAAAAGCACTCCTACACAATAGAACATATATTTATTGCAGGTAGTAGATAAATACCCTTTTGTGTCCATTTTGCTAACAACCCCATCCTTATTGTATAGTAATACAGAACAAGCTGTAAAAAGCCACTAGGCTTCCATTCTATCAGATATATGAGCAGACAGTTAACTAATGAAATAAGAGGCAGATGTGCAAAGCTCATTTAGGGAGACAATTGCTGTAATTGATCAGTTATTCTCATGCTCAAGTGCTAGAGGATCAGAAAGATTAATGGGATACTTATCACCTGCAGGCTACCTCCCCTGTTTGAAAGCTGACAAAGAAAATCCAAACAGAAGACTGAACTCTACAGTTAAGGCAATGCAGGTAGCACAGACATATTTTATCATGGAATGTTCTCTGGTTTATTATGAATCCACCTCATATTCTGTAAAACTAAAAAAACCCCTTTATTTCACACACTCACTTATCATCTTTCAAAATCAGACCTCAGGTGTATTTAAACACGATCAACAGCAAATAATGCTCTCAGAAACATATTCCTATGCTACAGTCTTCTAAACTTGTACATGTCTTTACCTTCTGATTTTACATCAAAAGAACAAATGTATCCAGAATAAGCATCATATGCAGTTACAAAAAATTCAATTCCATAACAAATGTTACACATCAGCAGTAATTTCTTTGTATCTTCACCAGGTTTCCAAAAAGAAGAGAAAACTCAATGCAAAATATACACTTTAAAGGGAAACAAACAATTCTCTGGCTTAATTAATTAAATTAGTAGTTCTTAAGTTTCAAAGACAGCTGGTGGTACTTATGCCACCTGTGTAGCTTTGAACAAGATGAAATAAAGTTTGGAGTGTGGACCAAAACAAACATGGCTAAAATGGCACAAGGTTAGGATAAGTATTCATGAGTATCATCCAGGTAACAATGATGATCTAGTCCTAATGATACAAATGCTGTATGCGTAATACAGGACTCTCTGTTTGAAGGAAGTCATAATTACCCTAGTGCAAAATTTTCTAGTTATAATAATAATATTTATACACTATATCTAACTTTTCAATAGCCTGATGATTCTTGAGTAAACTAGTCATCTGACCTAAAGCTGATGTCTTTTCTCTATTTGTCTGGACATCACTTGCTAATTTTTGTATATCACATCTAATCAACTGTAAGCTTGGATATAGCATTCTAGCATCAGAAAGGAAAATCAAACTGATTTTGTTGAAATTCAGAAAAAGAAAGAGCAGGATACAGAACTGACATCTGGTTAGCACATCAGCACACCCACTAGTTGTAACCAGCTCTGGAATTGCCTGCTGATGAAACAACCCACTGGTAACAGCCATAACACCTTTCAGACCAGTAGTAATCAAACCTTGACATT
Source organism: Pterocles gutturalis (assembly GCF_000699245.1). Lineage (NCBI taxonomy): Eukaryota > Metazoa > Chordata > Aves > Pterocliformes > Pteroclidae > Pterocles > Pterocles gutturalis. The sequence goes on along the minus strand of NW_010099552.1, from coordinate 47,750 downwards.
CTAAGAGGCTAGTTTTCATGTCAAAAAGAAACAAATAACTAACCTGGAGATTGTAGCACTTTTCACACTTTTCACTTATGTGAAAATATACAGGGAGATAGGAAAGCCTCATAAAAGCAGTTCATGGTGTCGAAGTTGGATGTAAGGAATATCTTTTGCAGAGGGGTCAGTCTACAGTAGAAAGTGTGCAGCACTCTAGTTATAAATAAGCAAAAAAAGGAGCAGCCATGACAGAAAATGGGGAATCCCATGCATCTTGATTGATAGGAAGAAGGAAATAGAAACAGAAATACTTTCTATTCGCCCTTTTATATTCCTACCATATATTCCTTGAAGTAAAACAGAATACAGGGCCACCATTTCATGTTGTAAGTTTCTTCCTTATCAGACTCCTGCTCCCACCTCAGGGACTCCTTCCACTCAAATAATATGAGGGAAAGTGTGTGCCCTCTATTATATGCTCCATTTCCTCCTTCCTAGCTGCCAGGGGCTCTATTTTTGTGTCCATTGTGCTTCTTCCCATTTTCACTTATCTCTGATGAAGCAGTTAAGATTTGAAATAAATAAAGATTTTTTCCTGTTATGCAAAACACAATCTTCAGAGTTTACTATCAGAGCTGTTGTGGACTCAATAGTAGAGAATGATAAAAACAGATCAGACCTAATGGAGGACAGATCCATTTCTGTTTATCAGGAAAAACTGTCAGAATGCAATCTCTGGTTTATGAAGATCTCACATAATCAAAAGCTGTAGGAGTAAGTTAAGGAAGAATCACCATCCCTGTCCTGTTTAATTTGTCTTACATAGAACAGAAAAAAAGATGATTTTAATACTCTTTCAGTTTTTAAATTTGCACAATCCTCTGTTCTAGGAAGTCTAACTTGCGTGAATTGCCTCACTGCTTTTGGCTTGGTAGAGACACTAAAATAATGTCCTTCAGCAGACAGTGCATAGTCTAACAGACAAAAATAGAAAGGGAGAAAGAAAATGTTCTGCTCCCATTTTACAGACAGAAGAGAAGACACAAACTGGTTGAAGTATCTTCATAAAATCAAAAATAGAATTTGTAGCATGGATCACAATAAAGATCAATTTCCTAAGTCCCAAATACACTAAAAACTGCATTTAGTCTTCCTCCTTACCATTTTGTGGGATTTCACAGAGATTTTTAGAGTGTGCAAAATTTTATTAATTTTAACATCATGAGAAACAAAAATGCTAACAAGGTTTGAAAAATAATGGCTTCTCTGATTGAGCAGAGCACACAAACCTATT
>NW_010099552.1:594-46443 GCF_000699245.1 Pterocles gutturalis | reverse complement strand
CCTTCCCCCCCCCCCCCACTTCAATGAGAAAAAGTATTTGCAATTCAAACTAAAACTGTTGCCTTCATTCTTCAGCTGCAGATAACTTCTTCCCATACCATTTGTATCAAATGCCATTAAGGAAGCTAATGTAATTACTAAAATACAAGTGGATATTTCCTGCATACAGCAAGGTTAAAAAGGTCATAGTTTAACTGAATGGAGTATGTGCTCTTTATATTTGCTGTTGTTAGTACTTTTCTTCATGGTTTATTCTCAGTCCATTAAATATAGCCATCAAAATTCAGCAATTTGATGGCAACAATGACCACCACATATGTAGATGCAAAAACTGGAAGCATCAAGTGCGTGACCTTAGCTAATCTGGAATAAATGATGTATGCCTGGCAATTATCTTGAAATGCTCTGGTTTACTTGACTTCTTTTTCAGTGTTCTTCTGTTGGCCCAAAGATATGCTAATTATTTCTTTTCACTATGACTTATTAATGTCTAAAAAAAGATTAATTTCAGCTATACTATTTTAGTCATGCCTGTGGCATTAATGAAGTCATGGGTTCAAAACCTCGAAGTCACCATGCTGAACTAGTCAGTGTGAATTTCTGTTTGAGGAAATATAATGTAGGCTGATAAAATCAATTTGAAAAAAAAACCTTATGAAATAAGATCATGGTTTTGAACTTCTTTTTATTATTATTAATACAATCTGTGCTGAATACCACCACAATTTCATCTGGTCTTTATCAAGGTTTGCCTGCATTTTCTTTCAATGATTTTACTTTGTGTCAACTTAAACCCTTTTTGGAACTGGAATCAACTGTAATATTAGCAAAAACAAAAGTCAAATGTTTTTATATCTTATCTTCAATGTAGAAAAAAATATGCAATTAACTATACTTTAGCACCTGCAGAAATATTTCACTCAATTATAGCTTCTACTAATCTGAAAGTCTCAGGTATGGCTAAATAAAAAGCTTGAGAAAGTTTAATCCATTTAATCCAGTTCACAGAGAAATCTTGGCCTTTAGTATTCCTGTACAGCATGTAATCAAAACTACAGGAGCTTTGTATAGAAAAAAATGCTCATGAGAAAATAAACACATGCTATTATATGTGTTATTTTATTAACATATGAAAAGTGCATAAAATGTATTTAGAAACGTGCATAAGGTCCCAAAACTAGATAAAAAAACCCCAGAAATTACTAGAATTCTCCTTTTTAACTTGTATTTTTGTAAGGTCAGTTATTTTTTTATTTCCTACTGATACAGTCTTCCATGTACTTTGAACAAAACTGTATTGTTTCAGATAGTTCAGTATAATTACTAGTAACTCATACTGTGATAATCCTCACTAACTTCTGTGCCAAGAGACAGAGTAGGAATTTGCTACTGGTAATTACCTCTCACAAATGTGTCTCAATTTTTGATAAACTATTCCCTTATACTCTGTTCAACATTTGTTAGGAATGGCACAACAAAGTTTCAAGGACAGTTCATGCTGGTGACAGAAACTAAAGCATGTTTTGGCTGTGACAGTACTAGGAAAAAAGTGATGGTGGTATTTTGGTTGGAAGTGCGAGTGTTGCTTCAAGTTTATTTCTCCTCGCAAAATGTCTTTCTTCTGTCAGCAAAATCTTATGGTGAATGTTTTCTTGGAACATTTTGGTAAATCCATCTTAGAATCAAAGAAATTAATTTAGGATTTCTTTCTTGACCATTAATTAAAATTACTTGGATAGTTTAAGTCTACATTATTCCCTCTCTGCCATATGTTGCCATTCAGAGAAACCTAGATTCAAACTGATGTTTTTAATCAGTTATCAAGCTGCTGATGATTTCACTACAGATCTGAAAAGAGATAGTATGGAGGGAAAATAAAAAGATAGGTGAAAAGTCTGAAAGTAAATACCAAGTGTGTAAGTAAAACTATTAACTGAAATGACAGATGTTCTTATTCCAAGCAAACCAATTATTAGGAAAAAAAAAGCAAGATACGTATTAAACAGAATGTAATGTTTTGCAAGATTACACTCAAAATTGGTTTTAGAACCATACATATGTCACATATTTTGTAGACATTTAAATTACAATAATGGGTTTAAATTATGAAAAGCAAAGGCTGGAAAATATTCAGGAATAGCAGAAAGTCTGCAAATGGAAATCACAGCCATATTGAAAAATAATTACAACTTCACTTTTACTAGATGAAAGGAAACACTATTCCAAAGGAAGTATACTCACTAAAATAACTAAGTCAGGGTTACGGATTTAACAATTCCCTTCAGCAGCCTTGACTGGCAGAACACAACATTACTGCCAGCTCTAGGGACCATGAAGGATGGCTGTATTAATACTCCAGACCATCCTTTTTATGGGTAGATCACCTTTACAGAGCAGAAGAGTGACACAGAAAAACATGATGAATGTGAATTTGATTCAGTGCTTTTGTAGTTGATCAAGACACTTATACGTCTTATAGGATTTTTTTTTTTTGTTATGGTGGAAGACACTGCACAACATATGCCTTATTATTTATATCTGGTTCTTGAAAATCTTGGACAGGTATAATCCCGGTTATCAAATGAAATATCTTCAAAATACTATCAGAAATCTTTAGAACTCATATCTTAAGATAAACACCTCAAATAAACACTGATAGATCAATACAAAAAATAGATTTCAATCTGTTCAAAACCAACTCAAATAGTTCAGGCCCTTTTACTCAACTTGGTAAAATAAAACAGATCTTAACACTATGATAACATTTAGAAGAATAAGAACGCTATGTGACAGTTTCTTGAATTATTTTATTAAAGTAAGAAAGCCTATACTTCTTAACCACTGCAGTTACTAAAAAGGAATCCAAATGAGGACTATGAAATATCCAGATGGAATCACAGAACAGCAAAAACCCATGAGAGCATACTCACAGAGAGGGGATTTTTTTACAATGTATATATGATTTACTTTTTAAAATTACAGACTTTCATACTGTGATCCATTGAGCTGTAATCATATTGATAAAACTGATGCTGGTGCCACATTACGCTGAAGAGTATAGACTTATATCAACATATGGAATTTTTGTCAATTTTTCCATTAGTGTTAATGGCATGCACAAATTTTCATCCATCAAATGTGAAGGAGATCACTTAATTTATAAAATAAAATCCACTATCACTGTTCAGTTTAATATCTCACTAAAGATTTTAAAAACTTATGTTTTTCATTTAATGCTTGTGATAACTTATTTCCTTGGCCTACAGTCCATTCGCATTTACTCAAAATATGAATTTGTGTTTCTGTGTCCTCCTCTTAAAACAGTATCTCTTTGGATGGATCTCTTTTCAAGTATCTGCTGTGACGTAGTGAACTACTGTGCTTCTCTAATTGCCGTACCAGGACAGACCTAATATTTATATCAATCTATCATGTATCAATTGACAAATTGTTCTAATTATCATTAACAACAAAACTATTTTTCTCATCTAAAAGAACACAACACAAATGTTAATTATAAGAAAACAATTCCCCATTAAATTTAAATGAAGCAGATATTTTTGGAACAGTATGATACTTATTATATATGAGAATGTAATTTGGAAACAAAATGTGTCTCCTCTTCTAAAGTCCCCTTCTAGATAATTGGTCAAAACAACCAAACCAGAGATCACACTGCACTGCAGCTGATCGAATTAAAACACTTAAAATCTCGAAAATGTCTATAAAATTGAACTATTGCTTTTTTGTTGAAGTCTACTTCAGTTTCAGGTAGACTTGAGTAACTTATCAACATTTTATTTCAGTGGAAGCATGGAAGAACTTAAAAAACCCCTCCACTTAGACAGAGGTTCTGGAAAATCTAGACCCCTTATTTATCTAGAAAAAATGTCAATGAGAATAATTTGATTTTTTTTTCCAAACACCCAGCAGTCCACTGTGAAAATTAAAATATGATCCTGAAAGTCTTCAGATTTCCCCCCTTATCCTCTGACATTACTCAAATAAGTGGCTCAAAGTTGTGGCTAAATTTCTGCCACAGCTGCTGTCCTGGCCATTTTATTTCAATGGATGGAGTAAGAAAAAAAATTAATGGAAAAAGCCATTTTAAAAATAATTGAAAATGTGAAAAGTTAAAAGATTTTTCAAGTTTTGTCATGTGATTTTTTTTTTAAGGATGCCATTCCTTTCCTGATCAAGTCGCTATTTTTGTGATTACATTTATAGAAAAATTACTAAATGAAAACAACCAATAACAAAGAAGCTGCCACATATTCAGTACATCAAAACAACTATTCTGAGATTTTATGTTCTACTGATCCCTCATAATTTTCTTATTTAAATGAAGAAATTCCTACCCCTCCTTTCTCTTTTTTTTTTTTGTCAGTCCTTCACCTCCTCTCAAATCTGTGTTACAGCAAATACATTTCAGAAGAATTACCTCAACAGTGAATTACTTTCAAGAAGTATACAAGCAGAAATCAGAACATTTATTTCACTCACTAGCACAAGCAAATGTTTATACATTATAGGTTTACTACACCTACGATGCTTTCTCTTAATCTCAAGAATCTTTTCCAGTTCTTTCTAAAGCTCTCAAAAGTGACATACTGGACAAGATGGATCATAAGCATGATCCCAAATGACAGTCTCTAGAATATCATGCTTTCCCTGAAAATGCAAGAAGGAATATAATTCAAATGCATTACTCAATGTTATTTTTTTTCCTTAGTTAAGAGGTTTTCTTTTTTTCCTGAAATTTATCAACTTTTCTTCAGCTTCAGTCTGTAACTTATTCATATTTGATGCCCTATTTTCTGTGCTTATTTATTCTTTTTTGTTTCTCTCCTCTTTTTTTTTTTTTTTTTTTTTTTTTTTAAACATAGGTATTGCCTTTAGTTTCATTCTCTTTACTACTACCTTCTAATTCTTTGTTACATTCTTTCCTATTACTAGGGGGAATAGTATCATCATGGCATGACACAACTGAAATTTGCATATGGCGAATGACAAAAAAGGAAGGAGAGGGAAGGATAGGCTGCACAACAGTAAAACCACTTACTCTTTACCAGTCCTCCTTACTTCCTTAGATTTCTTCTCTTTGGCAACTTTGGAGCCATATGGACTGATCAGTGAGTGAATCAGTGCAGCTACAAATAGAAAGTATAACAAAACCTCACAGAACTCACGCAGCTTCCTAAATTTCTAAGGCCATGGCAACCATTATTTTAACTAGGTGTGATCTCCTGAGTTGCGTAACCCACCAGCTAATTTTTGTATCTAGTTAAGCAAATTGTTGGTGAACTAATATTTTGTTTAGACGGTAGAACTGCTTTCTGAGAATTTGATAGGAACGAAAAAAAAAAAATCTCCATTTCCATGCTGAACTTTGCTGACCTTAGTTGGCAGCTGTCAGATCTTGCTTCTATGCTGAAGCACTGACAAATGGTAATCATTCTGAAACAGTGTCTCTCAAAACACAGAACTGTACCACAGTCATAAATCTCTCGAAATAACTTGTATTTCTTGTGTTTCAGTTTTCTTTATTTACTTGACAGTAACATTGTTATGGGCTCTCCCTAGACCTGCTCTGACATCACTTTGCCATCTTAATTTGACATATCACAACTGTCTCTGTTGTCTGACAAGTTCTTTCAGCATGAGGGTTTCCCACTGCAAGAAAATCTCCACAGACAACATCACTATTAGCATAAAAAGTTGTATCATAAAATTCCACATACCAACAGGCAAAAATAAGACATGATATAAGACAATATATGTTTATCAGGTTTGGTTTTTTGGGGGAGAGGTAAATTTTAACATAAAGTTAGATCAAACATGGTAAAGATAAACTCTCTTAGTCCTTGCAAAAATAATCCCAGGTCTGCAGGGAGTCTGTTAACATCAAAATAAATCAAGCTTGATGGTTCATTAATGTTTATGCTATCATTAATATTTTTTTCCATCAAAAACAGAGGGCTCTATAAATAGGTATAAGTTTAAGATTCCAGAGTAGTAATTTCTCAAGTTAATGGATTCAAGAGTTTTTGTGGAATATTATTTGTTTATGCCTTGAAGGCATAGAAACAAGCACATCCACATCCAATAGGATGAACTGTAGAAGCAACTTTGAATCATCAGGACAAGTAAGGGAGTATTGTTAAACTTGGTCACTGATTGAAAGGTTTCAGTCCAGGTCATAAGAGCAGGTGATAAGTAGGCACAGAGTTTAGGAATATAGAAGGAGAAACTGTGACCAGCCCTAGTGTGATTAGTTTTGTAAAGAACCTGGACATAGACCTCAGGCTACACAGAAAATGACTATTAGACTATGCCTTATGAGAAATACATCTTTAAGGGCAAAATCTGATACAGAGATGTTATTTGCACCCTATAGGTTACCAGAGTTAGTTCTCTGGAAAATACTGCTGGGATAACAAAGTAGATTGATTCCATTTTTAGGCCTTTAGAGGACAAAGGGTGGGGCAAATACCAGCCTAACTGTTTCAAGTCCACAATCAGGCAGAGTTCCCTGCTGAGTTCTGAATGATGAATTAAGTGGAATAAGAACCAGAGAACCTCTGCCTGTGGGGAGCTTCAGTCCCAGCATGAACATCCTGTAGATACTGAATACCTTCTTGGCATACCACCTCGTTTTTCTTTGGACCTGGACAGTAGAGGAGAAAATAATAAGAGGGAAAAGGTGGCTGTTCTAAAAAAAAATTGTGCAACTTATTCCAGCGTTACCATGCAGCACTGCTGTATACCTAATATGATGAGTCCACCTACAGGATATGTTACAGTAGTGCTGGTATGTGTTAAGAACTTTCTCAAGAATCTTTTTGAAATTATTTCCTTGAAATAACATGAAATAGACCTCTTGCTACTCTTTTTGTAGTAGTAGGCAAACTTATTGCAAAAAAAAAGGGGGAAAAAAAGAAAATTATTTTCCATGAAAGATGGAAGTTAGAAGAAGAAAGACAGAGGGACCTGTATGGTAGTAGGACCAAGAAGGAGTATGAAGTCACCAGGGAGGGTATGCTTCTGGAGTTGTAAGGCAAAAAGACCAGTACTTTCTAAGCTTTATAGCTTGAAAATGGAATACAGGCTACTTGCTTGAAAAATAAACTTGTGAGAAAGTGCCCGATACTGCTGAAGTGGGCCCAAGGACCACAAACTCCTTTTCTCACTCTTTAAAGGCTCCCATATTTTGTGCATTTCTTTATGTGCTCTAAAGGAATAGTAATTGGTATTGTTTGGTTTCTAATAATATTATTTTTATAGTAGCACTTTCAGTAACTTCAAACATCTAGTGTCTTCTGTATTTTCAGGGATAACTTTCAGAGCTTCTTTTCAGCCAACCTCTCTACTTTACACTGTTAACAGCTTTTGTTTTCCTGAGGACATGTATTTATTTTTTTACTGCTGCACTCTCTTAACCCTTTTTGTTGAATATATGTAGTTGATCGTAAACTTTACAGTTAGTCTCATATTTTCAGTAATTTTTTTCTCCATTGGCAAAGCAACAGAACTACCCCGATTTCTGCCTAATGGGAACTCCATACATTTCCAATCATACAGATATCTTTATTATTAATTAATGTAACAATGCTAATATAATCAAGCACATATAATCTGAGTGCCAACAACAATTTCTACCCTTAAGTTAAATAGGACCACACAAGCCAAAGACAAAGGAGAGGGCATGAGCAGTTAACCTCTGTTACATAGTCTAATACATCTTAGTAAGTGTCCAATTCATTAGACAGGATAGAGTGGCTCATATATGTAATTAATTGTTGGCAGGTTTACTTTCAAAAAGGTGCCAGATGCTATGCATTTCCTAGTTGCTATCTGGATCTCTGATCTACAATGTTTCCTGCCATTTCAAACATCTGTTCAGAACATACTTCTGCACACAGGAACTTCGGTAATTCAGGAGTTAAATCTTCAAAATCAAATGAATCTGTATCCTCTTCACTTTCTGGTTTTGTAATGATATGGGCACCATAAAGGAATATTATACGAAAGAAAAATGTTCTGTAACTGGTGTTGGGTTCATTATAGTTTGAATATTTCACTGTGGATAAATAACAGAGACTTCTGCTGTGGCACCTGCTCTTCAGTTCCTCCTCTGAATTAAAGTATTGGGATCTGTCTTGTTACTAGTAGCATATTCTGAAAAACAGTGTGGAAGTTGCAAAGCTTTGAACCTTGACTCTGATGGAGTATGTGTAAATAAATAGGGGGATTTGAATATCCATTTAACCTTTCATCATTTCTTTGTTTCTACTGTACAGACTTCTGGAAAACTGGTGTTTTCTGTCTCCATGTGTGTCTGACCCATCAATGTTTTTTAGTAAGAAACACTTTCAATCCCAAAGTGTTTGCAGAAACATGAGCATACTGTGGAGCCTTTCAGTAAGAGACTAAGAGCTAATCATAGATAAGAGAATTTCTTACAACAAATTTGTTACAAGCATATAAATAGCAGTTTGAAATTCATGGACCTTTTTTTTTTTTTTCCTGTTTATGAAGGGATTACAGCATGTGCAGGCAGGACTTCAATCAACAGCAGCATTTTAAATTATATCCGTTGGAGGATTTGAATGTTTTCTGTGCCCCGTTTCAAAATTACCTATTGTTTTCTTCATGGTAAAAACCAAATCTTGCAAATTACTTACAGAAATTCATAAAGTAAAAAAGGAAAATACATAACAAACACCCTCACAGTGCAAATCAACACTCAAACCTTGTAACAATATGAAGTTATTCAATGTGTTGTTAGTGATGATGAATGTTTTTAAACTTAATGAAGGAAAGCATTATTTGTAACTCATTATTGTTCCAACCTCATTATCTAAACAGGGCTTGTTTTAGGACAGTAGTGAGATTTTGCTGGGATCTTTTTGCAAGTGTCTACAGTGAAAGATAAAAAGAAATCTATGAAAAAGAATCCTACTACCACAAATCTATCTTCCAGAGGATTGGGTCAGGCAATTCACTTGCTTTAACTCCACTGTGCTAAGCCTGCAGCATCACCTCTTACTAGATGTAGAATGTACGCTGAGACACCCAGGGCACATGGAAAGAAAGGAGCAGGAGGTGGCATGGCAGAGAAAAATATGTGATGAACTCCTTGGCCTTGAAAACCAATTCAGAGTTCCTGCCCCAGTACAAACTAAATGATCCATAAGATTACTGACCCTCTCTGAGCTGATTGATCATGTCCAGTGAGACACAAACTGCACATGACACTATCCTGACCACTGCATGACAACATCCCTCCAGAAACGTTTTTAACATTCACTTTGATCTCTAACAGGGATTACCTCATGTCTAATAGGGTTGAGTTCCTACTGCTCTCTAAGACCTGTTTTATCAATTGCTTTCCTGTTCCTTACGCTGCAATATCCATAGTGTTGTACCAACACAGGATCTTATAAAGCTGCAAATAAACCAGACGAGATTTTTTAGAGTTACTTTTAAGTTTTCCATGTATTCACTACAGGATGATGGCATACCCCAAATTATAGTGCAAAGCAAATACGGAAGCTGATTAAGAAATACATATGTAACTACTGCCTCAGCCAAGATGTTGTAGGATACCTTTTCTTCAAACAGATACCTATATTCATGAATATTGTGTAAAAATAGCATCTTTTAAGCATTCTCCGCTAAACTGTCTGAAATTGGCCAACGTTGAAAAGTTATCAAGGCTGATTAAAAGGTTGATTCTCCTCACCCAGTGTGATCACATAACTCTCATCACATTAAAATATATGTATGACCATGCATTCATACACTTGCAAGGGCTGCCTGAAATGTGAGGGCCAAATTATAGCTGGCGTGAGCCTTATATGAGGGTTTTCTGAATAGACAAACTTCATTATCCAAAGAAAGGAGAAAATGTCTCATACTAAAATGAGCTTCAAGGTAACAATTAAATAACTTCTTAAATAAAAAAGAGTTTATAAATATATACACACACAAACATAAGAAATAAGAAAAATTTATTTCATACAGTGACTTGAACACACACCAACTTTGATGCCTCAAGTGAAGATGGTATTTTCTTCACTGCATCTGCAGTTGAGATGGAGTCAACTGCAGAACAAGGAAAAATTACTTTCTTTACTGATTCCTGCAGGTGGCTATCTGACACTGAAGTACATCTGTCCATGACCGCATGAACAAATGCAGCGATGGCAATGTTACAGCAAATTAATGTTAAAGCAGACTATAATTTCTTGAAGGATATGGTAGAGAGGAAATGGGGACTCACAGGTTCCAAGGCCACAAAGAAGCTCCAAAACCATTCAGCAAATACACAATATTTCCTCCTGAGAAGCTGGATTGAAGACTATATTTAGAAAGAGAGTTTAAAACAGTCATAAAGACTACAAGTAACATAGATCTCAGTACTTGATGGAAAGCTCTAGTAAAGTTTTCCAATGTTATTTACCCTCACTAGGCATTCTGTTGGTAGAAAGACATCCTGCAGTATCTAACTTCTCTTTATCTCTTTTCTTTAGTACATCGAACAAATCAAGCTCCTTATATTGTACTTCATGGATTTTATCTCCCATCCATCAATCACTTTTGTGCCCTACTCTTCTGTTGCCTCTGCAGTGCATGCATATCATTCTTGAAGTGCTGACTATAGAACCAGATGGTAGGAATTTTACTGAAGTTGTGCACAGAAAAGAAATTACCTTCTCTGTTTTTCCTAGGCATCCGAGTATTAGAAAAGTCTTTGTTGGCTCAGCACTGAGCTTAGAAGAGCCCAGAGTATGCTAATTATTGTAAAAATTCCTGTATTCTTTGACTGGCTTCGTCTCTCATCTCCTGCCCTCTAGGTATAATCTACATTCTTTGTTCCTAGAAATTGGACTTAGCATTTGGCTGTGTTGAAATTTGGCTTTTTCTTGAGGTTCCGTTATTCCACAAAATGATTCAACATATCTCCTCAGTGGAATGCCTTTGCTTCTCATTTTGCATATCTCTGTCTAAGCAGTTATCTTTACCAGGAACAATTCTTCATGGTAGTAAAGACTGCTAATAAAAAATATCAAAGTAGAATCAAAAAATAGCTTAGGATCAAAAATTGCTGAAATTTCAGCACTGTGAATAGCTTCAGGTTTTACTTATGTGCTGTTAATTACAGTTAATGCAAATTTTAAAACACTAATTTTTTTTCCCTTCCTCTCTTCCTCTGTAATATTTATTCATTTATTTATTTTGTTCAGAATGTTGGCTACATGCTGGACTACAGACTGGTAAGGAATTACCAAAAGCCTCATTAGTTGAAAGAAACCATGCCTGGACACACAAAAATATTCTGGATGTGGCAGAGTGAGACAAAAGAATGAGAGAACAATACAAACAGGAAAATAAAGTTCTGGAAGAGTATGCAGTCTCTTTGCTTTATAACATCTGTGCTTCTGAGCACAATAATACAAAGGTTCTGAAAAGTTTACAAGAGAAAGCCAAGGGACATGTTAAGCACCAAAAAAGTTCTTTTTTTTTTTTCCAGAATGTATAAGAGATTTACAGATTACTACAGTATCTTGGGAAAATGGTTTCTCTGTTTTTCCTAATACAAAACTCAGTACTGCTCAAGGAAGTCAGAAACTAATTGTGCCAGTATTGGTAGATGCCACAGTGATGCCACACTTTTGGTCTTTGGGAGCTTTTAAAGTAGTGTCATTTAGCACCTAAATTCTATCTGTGGTTTCCAAAGGAATGTTTTGGGCAATTTTTCAATTGTTTCAAGAAACCTCCTGCCAAATACCATGCAAAGCTAGTCCATCACCACTTCTACTGAATATTTTCATAGGGCCATGTGGTGAATTAATGAGGAGAAACAGATTCTGCTCCTATCAGCAAAAAACCATTTTCTGTTTCATCTGATTTGAATTGTAAGTGTACCAGAACCATATCAAATGTATGCGAAAGAATTCGTAAGAGCTCTTTTGGAGAAGGGCTACCTGGCTGACCTTCCACCCACCTAATGATATAGGAAAATGAAAAGCATTGGTAACGTACGTTTGGAATCTCACTAAAGAGAAGGGAAAATACTGTTATATGACCATGTTTCAGTCTTGGACTTATTGTTACAGCCCAGGACACTCCAAGAATAGCTGTACTGAAAATATTTTTACCCATCTGTGCTTGACAAGAAGAGGATATAACTTTTCATTTGGATACAGATCAGATTACACTTGCCTGTAACATTTTCACCTAAAAGCTAGAATGTTGTAATGCACTTTACATGGAGGGAATTTGCAGACCATATGGAAACTAGAGTTAGTGAAAACATATCTGAGCAAGTGTTAAATGGAACTCCACAATGAGCATTGCTAAGCTCAAATATGTGACCTACACATATTGTATGTTTGTTTCCAATTAGATTCTATACAGATGATTTTAACCTTTGCAACTTCTGTTCTCTAAGGCATTGAAAGAACCTTCATTGATGAACCACAGTAGTTGTTGGGCTCGATTTGGTACACTCTATTTGAAGCTATTTGCATTCAATTGCAAATCAGCCTTTTTTAACCTGTCACTGAGGATGATTTCCACTTACAAAATACTCTGGGAAGTTGATGAAATATTTGAAATTAATTTGAGTGTAAGATACCTTTGAAGAAAGAACTGGTTTTGGTAAAAGGAGCAAAAATTAGTATTATTTCAGTAAGTAGATGAAGAGTTTTATCAATAAATGTATTCTGCAGTGTCCTGCAGATACGTTTCCTCTGCTACCATTCACATTTGGGACTTGACATGAACAAACAAGAAAAACTAACAAATTTGAGTATGAGTAGTCCAAATGTTTGGTCTAGACTGACCAGATCATTGCAGCCTGTTCATCTCAACTCCACTCAAAAGTTAAGAAGTCACTGTTTAGATATTAAGTATAAATCAGACAGTCTTCCATGGGACAGAATGATGATACAAGCTAAAGGAAAATGAGGTGGCATGGTATGACTGCAAGATTTTTCACCAAAAGTTTGAGGCAGCTCAACTACTACAAAAAGGTGAAATCATAATTAAGTCATATACACATTTCCAAATATATATTAACAGTACCTGTCTCAAAGCATCAGATATTCTGGAAAGCTTGTGTCATTAAGCTGTTTTAGAAGTATTAAAATGAATTTTTTTCTGTTCCCTTTTCTTCTGTGCTCTCTCTTCAGTATGCAAAACCTCAGCTACAAAACTGCAGATATTCTTACCAAGTCTGAAATCATTTTGTAATTCTTACACATATGCATGCACAAAAGCAGTAGAGAGAGCTTCACAAAAAAAGCATATGCCACCAGGGATGCCTGAAGGTATTTAGATTTTAGCAAACTCTGATATGGGAAAAGCTTCATACTATATGGAGGTTTTGAAAGAGCAAGGAGGAGGGAAGGTATTTTTTATGTTTCAAGCTTGTCTAATCTGAAAAAAAGGACAGGCTTTATGAGATACTGTTATAGTGATCAATTTGAGAAACAGACAGCACCCTCAGACTTGATTAAATAAAGTTTATTTGCTCCTTTTTGATTCTATAACTAAAATGTTTACACATAAAGCAACAAATTCAACTATTTCATATAAAACTGTCAAGCTAATTACTGCTTGCCAGTAAAAAAAATAAATTTAAATTATCAAAGCCCCACAGGAATCCTATATACTCACATATCTTGAACTACACCACTAAACACCTCTGTTCTGCAGAGGTCTCTGTTCAAGGTCGACCACTGTCTTTCAGTAAACAATGACAGGATAGTTCTCAAAGTAAATCAGTATCAAACTAGGAAAGATTTCATAATTCTCTTTTAAAGGCCACTTAAGTAGGCAAGAATTCAGTTTAATTGAGATTAAGGTTCTCATACAGGCAATAAAGAAAGAAAATATGAGATGTACAATAGCAGCTCTCTGATTTCTCTGTTAAGAGGGAAAAAAGCCCAACAGTTTTTGAGAGAGCAAACAGAAATTCAAGTCCTGCAGTGTAAAAATCTTAACGTATGCTTGGATTTTTTCTTTACAAATTGCTATTTCAATATCTTGAGAAGAAAGGACTGGGTTTTAGAAATCAGGAATGTGAGAGTGATTGAAGTGCAGGTTAGGAAGTAAGGTAACATTAAGGAAAAGTGATGGGAAGGACAGTACTTATTTTAGAACTCAGTGTTTTGTTGTTAAACAATTATTCCTGAGACTGAATTGGTTGTCTGCATCATAGATAGGATAAAATTTGGAACAGCAGTCCAAGCAGGTACTGGAAGAATGCTGCAGCCAACAAACCATGTCTCCCTCTGGACAGGCAATGAGATAAACTCATACTGCCATACAGCTGGGAGGTTCCTGTGGTCTCTGTCTTTTCAGTCTTTGTCATATGCTGGCAACTGTTGTAGCCTTGTTCATGCTATGAACCTGATCAAAAGATGAAGTCATAACAGCATCAGTGAAGAATTTTTTTAATCTACAAAAGAGCTCAGGTGAAACAAAGACAAATTTATTTGTATTGTATAAAAACTATAGTGCAATTAATGAATTGTCAAATGGAAAAGGATAACACTGCTATAAATTTTGCAATCAACTTCACTGCAATAAGAGACTTAAGAATGGAATCCATCAAATATCTTACAGTCATCTCAATGTTCTCAATGAGCATCTCAGATCATTAACTTCAGGTGTCGTTAAGTGAGAACAACTTACAATTGTAAAATAAATAGCATAGAATACCCAAATCTTCTGAGAATTACTAAGTTACTATACCATTCCTTGTCACTATTAAACAATAATATTATTAAACAATAATTAGACAAAAAAGGAAAAGGCTATTTAAAAGATTTAAGTTACAAGGTGCAAACATTTCTAGCTTTAAGAGTAGAAAAGGGCCAACATTGTGGGGAGTATTAACTGAGACCATAGAAAGACTGTACAGTAATATTTAGATAAAATGCATGTATAATAGAAGGAGTTTTCTAATTTGGACACAAAGCTGTTTTTTTTCTGCATAGATCTTCACATATTATAAGCTTTGCCTTAATTAGACTTTTTCTTCTCAATAAAAAGCAATAAATATTGTGTGCAAGAACAATTCTGGAAGGAAAAGGTTTAGTGGGCTGGATATATAATGTGGGAGCAATACATGCTCATGCTGATTCCCTCATCACTGTTTTAACTGCATTAGCACTGATTCATTACTTTCTGCATAAGCTTTGCATATTCGCACTTTCTGCATAATTTCTGCATTACTTACTGCGTCACTTATGAGGCAAATTTTGTACATATGAAGTAGTAAATGCAACACATAAAACCCCATAAAAATCCATGAAAGTGTTCAAGGATACTTTTCTTGAAAAATTTACCACTTTTTATTCCCCTCTAGGGACAACACTTTATCTGCTTGTGTGAATCCAACTGACCTACCTGAGCAAATAGCGTCCCTACCAAATATAGATACACATGTCAGTAATGTTGGAGCACAGCCTTCAACTTACTTTCTTCCATGGGAATTGATTACACTTTTTAATTGCATTTTTTACTAGTTCCTCACAGTCACGCTGAAACACATATAACTATTCTCAGGAGGAAAAAGCAAACTCTAGAGAGGTTTTTGCATTCCAAGATGACAGGAGGTATCTTTACACAGCATCTCACTTAGGGGAAAACAGGGGTAAAAAAGCTATCACTTTTAATTTCTTTAAATTAAACTAAATGCAAGGAAGCAAAATCACAATGTATTAAGAACTCATTCATTTATTTATCAAGAATATTTATATAAAGTCTACTGAAAATGAAAATTTGTTCATATCAAATAACTAAAAGCAAAAAGAATATAACCTTATAACACAAACATTACCTTCAATCAACAGCTCTTGTCCATGACTGCCCAACAATGTTCGAGACAGGAAAGGGGCAAAATCAACAAAAATTTCTCGCAGGAGAGGGGCCACCTTTTCTAAGGCTCTTTCAAGCTTTGCAGTGATACTGTGGAAAAACAGAGACCATGACTGGAAGAACATTTAACAATAGAAGCTAAATTAACATAGATCATACCTGTTTTTAAAAGCAGCTATAAGCTTCTTCAGAAAAGAGGATGATCATAATTTGATTAAACTTTACAGTGTTTAAATGGCTTTAAGTAAAAGCAAATTTCATATCAGTCAGCAGTGCCAGCCTCATAAATTCTACAGCACTTACAAAGTACTCCAGAACAAGCAAATTTTTTATTCTTTTTCAAACACGATAAGAATGTCAGATATTCAAGTGTAAGGCTATTTCACCTATCTCAGCTTATACACATCTCACCATCTTAAATTTTTTTGAAAGCTTGAAAAGAGAAGTTTTTATTAATTCAAAGCAATGACAAATAACTTGTTTTTTTGTTCAAGCTTTTGAATAACAGCTTCTGGTATTGCAATGCTTCACAAGGGAATGTATGAGGAAGCTGTCTAGCACAGGTATCAAAAAACCTAATATTCTTTTCTTCAACTTTGAAGGAACATGATCCCAGGTAAATCACTTTGCTTTTGCATTTATGCTGCTCTGCCTGCTGAGACTCTACACTCTTTGAAGCATGGAGTGTTCCTTAATTTCTACTTGTACAATGAGAAGAGGTCTTGTGACTTCTGTTTGCTTCTGAAAGACCAGAAATAATATTCCTTTGTTTGGGGATACAAACCTAGCAATAGTATGCAAACATCAGTAGTGTGCTAAGGATTGTACCCCATAAGAGTCCTTCTTCCCTTTTAAAACCTGACGGGGCATAGCACTTGTGGCCTCTGAAACTCTTATGCCAAGATTAAAAACCTGCTGTGTTACCTCAAAGAAGTGAACTGTTACTTAAAAATAGAAATGAAATTACATACATATTCTGGTCTACCAGGAATTTTTGCTATTCTTTTTCAGACTGCTGGGGGCTGAATGGGCTTTCTTGCTGCTTGAATTATGGCATCAAAATATTATTGGCATTTAAAAGTGCAATTATAGGAAAACTTTACATTTATTGACAGAATCTAAGAGAATGAACAGTGACATTTCAATTTTATACTGTATCTACTATCTATAGACACTAAATAAACAGGGACTTTTAAATTCAGATCAAATTTACAAAGACCATTCCATTTAAAAAGAAAGTTGACCTTGTAAACACATTTGAAGTTTTCCTTCATTAGCTTAAAATTATTGTACTGAATTCCTACAGCTTATTTTCTTTCAATGTGCTGCTTTCCCATTTCAAATTCAGATATTTATTTTCTAATATTCTAAAGGATGGATTCATATCACCAGGCTTTGTTTTAGATGATTAGTTGAAGTGAATTTCTCTATGTTAAAGCCTCTATTGACAATACTTGAAACACAGGTAACTAGCACGGAGTTTTTAATTTGCAACCCCAAACTTTTGCTGCTAGAGATAAAAAGCCTGAAAAAGCATCTAGACTTCTCTAAACCACATTTTAAAATATGTTTTCACTGTAAATTGGTTTAAAAGGACTAATTTTATAATTCATTTTACTCTGAAAACTTTATGTACAATTGAAAAACTTTCAAGTTCAAAAGTTTTAAAATTAAGATCAATTTTTATTTAAGAAGTAAGTAATATGTCAGGTGTGAATATGTTATTAATCAACACCTTGGATGAGCTATTAATAAACATGCTGTTATCAAATTGATAAGTGATGGATCTTGTATATTATAGATCTGTTCATGGGCAATTGAGAATAGTATTCTATAAAAATGTGAGATCAAAGGCTAGCAGTGTTTAAAAAAGCAAATCAAAGAACAGAAATTAATATTTAAATAGAGAAAAAAGAAAAAAATACTTTTTCCTTCATATAAATCCCTAGTTTATTTACATGTTGAAAATTGACTGGAGTTCTGGTCCTTCAGTTTTAAAAAGAACAAACAGAATTAAGAAAAAAAGCATAAAATCATTGAATGGTTGGAGTTGGAAAGGACCTTAGAGATCATCTAGTTCCAAGCCCCCTGCCACGAGCAGGGACACCTTCCGTTAGACCAGGTTGCTCAAAGCCTCATCCAGCCTGGCCTTGAACACCTCCAGGGATGGGGCATCCACAGCTTCCCTGGGCAACCTGTTCCAGTGCCTCACCACCCTCATAGTGAAGAATTTGTTCCTAATATCTAATCTAAATCTACCCTCTTTCAGTTTAAAACTATTACCCCTTGTCCTATCACTACACTCCCTCTTACAAACTAGTAAGCTTGGCTGCTTTCTTCACTCCCATTTTCTTAAAAACATTACTTTGAAGTGGCCAGCCAACTAAGGGACACTTGGCAACTCCTTAGTTGTGTCAGCTTTGTAGGGCAGACAAGTATGCACCTTGAAAAGCTCAAGATTTTTTCTCTGAAGTGTGCTGAGAAACAACTGAATACATTCACAAACAATAACCTATTGCACAAAGATATTTAACAGGAATTTCTGAGGGCATTCTCCTGGCTGACAGTCAGTATAAGAGCAGCATTAGCTATCCCATGGCACGTGTCTCTCGCAACACCAACTCAGGTCTGGTGCATCATTTAGTTAGCTGCACAAATACATGCCTGGTTTCATCCTCTGCAATTTAAATAGGGCTTTCATTTGATCAAAGATGATGTGTCTCTCTTTCTGCTTGCTAGTACTCCATTGCCAAGTTGTGCTTGCATTCCAGTTCTTATTACCATTATTGAGCAATGTAAAGAGCTGGTCAACTGAAAAATGGCTTTTAAAGAAGTTTTAGTGTCTGGCATAGTTTGACCAAGTTAGACTTTTCAGTTAAGTGTTATTTTAGTACATACATTCTTAGTACTGAGAAATTATATAAATAGGTGCTATATTATATGAATAACTACAATAATGCATATTAAATGAGCTAAAATATATTTTTATATATTTTTCCTTTTACACTATTTTGCATGTATGAAGTTGTTGTGGGAGGAGAAATTATAATTAATATCAAAAGACAGAACTTGTGTACCTCATGTTTTCAGCTGAATCCTCTGGCATTGGAGCCACAGTTTGGACAGCTGGGAGATTTTTGCTGGTAGCACCATTCACAAAGCTGGATGACGAAGAGGAAGAAGAAGATCCTGAGTCTACTGCACCTGTCCCCCAAAAAATACAGGTCTTAATTCAGTCTGAAGAAACATAACTTTTAGAGGCTATTAATATAGTCCTTGTCTTATTACTCTACTTTTAAGCAAGGAAATAATGTTATTTATTCTAAAAAATTTAAACCTTTCCATATGATTATCATATAAATTAACACCTTATTTTGCTAGTATAATAATAATAATAAGCTTTAAAAGCTATCAAAAATCAGGCAAAATAAATCCTTACCTCATTTTCATTATTCCCAAATTATATTCCAAAGATGAAAACATTTTTACATCATCCTGTAAAGCAAGATCTTTCTAAAATAAAGGTATATTTAAGATGAGCTTGAGTGGAGAGTAGAAGCTTAACTATTTTTTTTTTAATATAGATATACACACAGTTCTTGGCTGCCCAGTTGCAATTAGAAGCAGAAAATAAAATACAAATTTTAAAACGACAGAGAAGATAGAAAATATATATTCCTTCAGGAAGTAATGGGGGAACTTATTGCCTGAGGAGTATTAAGACTCTAATTATAGTTTTTCTGTTTCCTTCCTCGAGTCAAGGAGAATTTTAAGGTCTCAAAAGTAGGGAGGGCAGTGGGGGTATCATTTCAATGGATTGTGAACAGCTGCCTAGAAAAAAGATGCAGACAGAGCACACATTTATAGTTGAAGGCATCTGGGTCAGAGCTAAGGGCTAAACTTAGACTCTAAATGCCAATCGATCATGTTTGCTGAAATGGCAGTGTGAGTTCAGCCTCTGGGAAGCAAACCAGCAAAGGCTCAGAGTGGCCATGAACAGTAGTGAGAACACTATGACAAATGCTGTCCCTGTTCTGCTGCACAGTCCTTGTGCAAAACGTCACTGCAAGAGAGGTAGCAATGTACGGTCTTGTAGTCAGAGTTCAAAGACTAAGGGACTGCACTGCTACGAGAGATGAGGGCAACAGACAACAAGATTTATCCAAGGTAGCAATGAGGGGTTGAGAACTGCAGTTCAGAGATCAACAGCATCACTCTCCCAACATTTTAAAATGATAACTGGGAACTCTCTGTTACTGGTCAGTATTACCACTTGATATATCAGTGTAGTTTGTATTACACAGGTATATATTATTTTTCAGTTTCCTGCAACGCTCTACAAAGTATTTACGGTTTCTTAGATGCTTAAGCAGCCAGCTGACACTGTAGTCAAATGCCGGCAATGGTGAAAAATCCTCTGGCAGCAGAGATAATTTTTTTTTTAAAGTTTGCCTTTAAATAATTTTTACTGATAAAAGAATTAAGGTAAAAGTCAGATTTTTGACTGGCTCACTTAAGAAAATACAAAACAGTATCAAAATGCAGCAGGATTTGCTGGGCTTGCTGACCCTAGAGTAGCTGATGAGGTTCAGGATTTAGACTAGGAACTGATTTAGCCTACTGTTTTAATAATGTGAGTGGGAGGCGGGTTATGGCTTACACCAAGGGTTCTCACTTGGACTAAATACAGATTGTAAATGTACCCAAACACACTGAGAAAGAAACACAAAAATATAAGGTAGACCATCTTTCCCAACCTAGGAATCACAGCAATTTAGCTGGGAATAGGAGAGCTGAATAAAGCTTGCATACAAAGATAAGGCTTCATATAGATGTGGATGTGTATGCATGCATACTGATGTTACTTATTTGTTATTTATATATTTATATTCATATACACATAGGTAACATTTTTTATTGCTTCTTCCCCTTTTCCTTCTACAGTCAAATGATTGTCATTAAGGCTTTTGTCTCAAAAAGTAGTTGCTAAATTATTTAACCAGCCAGGCTCTCAGAAGACAAGGCCAAACAGATTTAGAACTATGGGATTAACATACAAGTGAAAATCAGGATATGAATTACAGAAATACAATCTAAAACCTATAAAATCAGATTCTTACACAAAGAGATTAAGGAAGGAAACCTATCTTCCAGAAGGAAACCTATCTTCCAGAAGATACATTCAAAACACTGAAAGGACTTCAGTAACATACATCTCATTACATCATGACAGTGACATTGACTACGACAGTGATGGCAGATGGAATGTAAACATCAACTGCAATCCACAAATAACTGAAAAAAACACCTTTTGCACAAGTCCAGCACACAATATACTTCAAAGCAAAAAAAAAAAAAAAAAAAAATTCTAAAGTATCTGTGACAAACTGCAAAAACAACTGTAAACAGAATGTTTGGGGGGACATCTAGTGTTTCTAAAAAATTGTATACTGTTTTTTACCATAGTTTAAAAAAGTGTGCTGTTTAATGAAATTTTATACCCTACTTTAAACTCGTTAATAACATAGATAATTTCATAGACTCTACAAGTATATAAACCAGAAAGTATCTGGATACTTCACTTATATATCTCAAAAGCTGACATACATGATCTCTGGTTTAACTACCATAGGCATAGCTTAATTAAAAATTGCAAAATGAGCATTTTAATCTAATAAGTATTTATATGTTTTCAATGGGATACTACTTTTTTACTGTCATTAATGTGTTTAGCATTTCAAAAATGTTGATATCAAATTCAAACCTTTAAACAGGTTGGCAGGGAAGCATTTTTCAAATTATTTCTTAAGAGAATTCATCAATAAAATTAATTCAGATGAATTCAGGCGAAAAAAGGCGTTACCAAATAAGATCACTAAAGTTCTAATTAAATTTTATAGTTGCTGAAATTCTATTCAATCAACACTTTTCCTTCAGTCAAGCTAATCCATAGACTATGAGACAAAAACAGCTGCATTAAAAAAAAAAGAAGCTGTAAGATCTACCAAAAAAAGCAGTCTTTAATTCACACTGAATGTACCATGGTATTTGCAATACTGTCCTCTACTAAGAACAGTATTGGGGAAATGACTGATTTTTAAATGCAATTACTTACAAGGAAGAGCTACTACATTCCAGCCAAAACAGTTCAGATCTTTAATCAGTGAGAAGACTGAAAAGCTTACACTGTTCGGTATCATTTGGAAAACAAGGTTTCCAATGTAGGGTATTTTTTGCATGACATAAGAGTACCTAAGAGGAAATCCATTCAAGATTAACAGAAGTGGCTACACAAATGGAACTGTTCATAGAAGTGATAAAATTATTCAGAGCATTCATTCATCCCATCTGCCTCAAGATAATTAGATTTTTAAGATTTTTTTATCCTTAGAAAAATCAAAGTTCTATTACCAGATATTAAAGGTAATCTGCAAAAGGAAAGAAAAAAAAAATGAGTGTGTCTTCATATTATTCCATGAAGCAGAAGGATGCCAAAAGCTTCCCCCTCCATTTTCTGCAACCCCAGAAAGATTTTCATTTTCTCAACCCTTGACTGAAGTCATGATATCCTTGAAGAGAGCTCTTCTCTTAAGTGCTTTTTCTTAATTTAGAAAGAAAACAGAGCACAGCCAAACACTTCAAAGGAGTTTAAGTAAACGTAAATTCACACAGTAAGGTTTTATTTCTTAATGGAAACCACAGTCTCCGTTGTCAATAGGCTCCTTCATGCTAGACAATCCCACTATTACTATCATAAATAATTAAAAAAAGAAGGTCTTGTCTTCCTTCTATTGGTCATAATAAACAACTACTGATAAGACATGACTACAGTTAAATTTGGTAGGTTCTTACTGAAAAGCCTTCCAAAAATTGTAGTATAATTTTCATTGACAAACAATAATTGTCCAAATTACTAACCCTCCATGATCTACAATATAGATATTTAAGTAGGTAGGTGTCTTTATTTAGTGCATGAGGAGGGATTCATTGATATATATCATATAAATATCCTTTACTGAAGAGCACTGGAGAAGTTAGATCATTTCAATTCTAAACAATGCTTATAAACCAGTATTAAGGCTATTTATTCACTTATTTAAGGCTGTGCAAGTCCAGTGTATGCTATCAAAGATCACAAACATACACCAAGAGAAAACACTGCCTCTAATAGAGGCCAAGTTTTAATCTTTCCAGGTTTTTATTTTAGAAATACAAAAACAATAACAGAAAAGATGATTAAAAAACAAAACACCACTAAAAGTAACAAAACAAAAAACAAAGAGGAAAAAATGAGGGTCACAAAAATATTTAAGGACAATACCTGTTGTATTAATCATACTTTTTGGTGTAGCTCCTGTTGCAGCAAATATATTAGGTGTGCTACCCGGTGGCAGTCCACTCCCAGCTGTGGCAGCTCCAACTGTGGTAACGGCCAGACTACCTGGAGGGGGTTTCTTTACTGGTACAACCACGCTCCTGTGGAAAAAGAAATGGGAGGTTACCAAAACCGCACTACCCAGTCAGCAGGAGTTTTTGTGTGTGATGAGATTATGCTGTGTTATAATGCTGTTGCTGAGGAACACATAAGAATGTCAATTTTCCTAACCTTTCTGAAATAGGGTAAGACTATGTTAAGAGACCCTAAAATCATACTCTTATCCTTTGTCTGCAACTTCATGTGATTGTGAGAAACCTAATTTTCTTTCAGTGCCCACAAAATTGAAAGACTCCACCACTTCATTGATGTGTTCTGAACACTGCTATCACCTGTGTTCTAGATTTGCAAAGAAAATATTAAGTGTTGGAAACAATGCCAGCACACTAACAGTCCATATGCATGCAGTCTTAAAGAGTATGTTAATTCACTGATCTTACTGAAGTTATGAAGATGACAATTTTTTTGCCAGTCATCTGAACATTTGAATACTGTAGTGGATTCATGCATGTACTGGCCTTGCAAAAATATAGTTGACTGTCAGACCTAAGACTCATCCTTCTGGGAAATTTTCATACTCATTTAAATCAACAGTACGTAATGAAAATTGAAAACATAAAATGCAACACAGTGAATATTTGCTTTCACAATATTGGTATCATCTCCATTTGAAAATAAGGTTTAAAAAGCAGTCTTGAGAATTTGAAGCTTTTAAGAAGAGAACAGGGCTTTCATACAAAAAAATCTGACATAATATCAGATGATATATATAGACAACATTTCATTAAAACAAACACATTCTCACTGAATCTTAAGCAACTCCCTGTTTTTGCAAATCTCAAAACTAGAAGACTTGCTGTATGTGTTGAAAGGGAAGAAGAAGGAAAATATTACAGACACATTTAATTTATATTTTTTCAACACGAGACAGTTGTCATAATGCAGACAACTCTATTTACATTTTCCCATTTAATATTTCTATTTATTTATAAAAACCTGCTCCTAAAAAGTCTATTTCAGCAGAAAATCTGAGCGAAAAACAAACCTGGAACAAATAATATTTGTAAATATTAAAAAAAATATTTTCATCATCATACATTCATTTTCTGGTTAAGCAGATACGTATTTCTTTAAAATCAATTGTGATCAAATAAAAGAGGAAGAAAATGAAACTATTTAGGGTAATAAGCCCACATTTCCTCTAGAAGTTCCTTTCCTAATTACTTTGTTACACTTCTGTGTAAATATGATGGCACATGATGGATGAAAAGGTGCAGAACAATTTTTTACAGTAATACAGTTTGCTCACATATGTCTAAATCCTCAGTCTCCCTGGATTTTAAAGACTGGTGATGTAAACTGTAATGATAATGCCATTGCAAGAATTATATACAAGTGTTATTTTTTGTCATCTCCTCTAATATGATGACAATGTACAAAATGATCTACAGGCAATTTTTTTTCCTCACTCTTTTAAGAGGGCTAACAGTGCCAGTTGATGTGTCTGCATTCTGGACAACAGTTTTACCTCTAGCCTGAAGCATGTATTATTAGAAAAGTAATTCTAGGCATACTAATGTTTTTGACTCCTTCCCTCCCCATTACAAGATGAGCTTGCACAACACAATAGCTATTGATCAAGATACATGATCCTCAAATAATTGTTTGTCTGTAGTTAATAATCCCATAATCATTGCTCATATGAAGTATGTACATAGCAGCAGCTACAGGTGAATAAAGCCAGGTCTACAGGGTAGATTTATGTGCTCCATAACACCATGAAATTTCCTGCAATTTACTCCTATCCATACACAAAGATCACCAGCTCAATTAATACTTCAATCAAATACTTGAGTTCTGGGTGTTCAGGAATACCGAGTAAGTACTGAAGAGCAGAATCCCTGTATTGCCATATCAAAACAAGAAGAAATTAGGACTTGCATCTTAGGTGGAAGCATCTCTCGATTATATTAATTTCATAAGGAAACTACTATCATTACCTACAGGATCTTTGTAGAGAATGGCAATAGAAAGGCTGAGATTGGTGTGAATTAAGAATGAATATTTGGGGGGCTGAGGCAAAAAAGGAAAGACACAGCAAGGAAAAGGTGTCTTAGACTAGTCTATGCTAATGGCACATAGATTATCAGGTCATCAAGACCACAGGCATGTGTGTAGCTTCACATGATAACCAGACCTTGGAGACAAAAACAATGAACAGTGATGACTCAAAATGGTGGGGAATGTCAAAGAGACTGTCACAGCTCCATAAGGGTAAAAAAAAAAAGCATATCCAACTGAAAATAGTTGCCAGCCTATGAAGAGCCCAGGAGATGTGAGGAAGACTTGACAGCTGGCGTCCTATACTCTTCATGTCATTGCAGCAGATCCTGGATCTAATATTTGGATGCAAGCATGGGGGGTGCCCAACTGCTGGACAGACTCCTTAGACACACACCCATTCTAGTGCTTCCAAATGTGAGACACAGTGTGAGTAAGACCTTTTTTTTTTTTTTTTTTTTTAATTAAAAGTTTCCCCTCTTGTAATGTCTGGTATTGGTATTGGCCAAATCGCTGACACAATTGTTGCAAAAATATTTCCCAGTTTCCTTCTACTTCAGACAGCTCAATAGTCTTTCAGAGTACCCAAAAGATCACCTAACTTTCCAAAGCAAAGACCACATATTCCAACTTCACTCCTCAGACATAATGTACTGGCCTCCTATGAGGTAAAAACTCTTTTCTTAAGAGTGTAGTTTAAGACTGAAAATCAGCTCCCATAGGAAGAAAGGACAATCCTGCCCAGTTCCCATGAATACTAATGCTCTACATACGATTGACATTCTTTTGTAGGTCTGAATCAGGACATTAAGATAGGTCAGGTGTTATTATATTACAAATTGCCAAAAACATCAAGAAAAACCTCTCTACCAGAAGAACAGGCAAAATCAATGAGGCATTATCATCCCAGACTGAAAGAAAATGCACCTTTCTGACATGTCATATACAGTCACCTTGTCAAAATGTCTCATTCCTACTGATAAAATACAGCAAATGAATACAGAATGACATTCAGATGAAGGAGACTGAAAAAATATACGAACAACACAATAGAGTGGTCAAAAATGTGCAAAACATTTAGAGGAACAACAGAACAAGAAAGGTGAAAGAGGACGACTGACCGCTCTCAAGTGAAAAACACCTTTTAACATATGAAACCACTCCAACAGCACATTCAGATATTTCTTTCATGGAGGAAAGAAATCTACAGACTAGAAGAAAAGGTTATATACACTTCTGTCATGTCATTTGAGGTCTTGTTTTATACAACATATTTCAGACTTCAAAAAATGTTCCAATGAGGTCCACATTTTTCTGATTCACATCATCATGGTCCCAAATGTTCCTCAGTGATTTAGCCAACAGAAGCTTAGCAGTAATTGGCTGTAGTAGCTGATTATTTCTCTGTTCATCAGGTAGTTTACAATTCTAAAAAGAATTGTGACTACTAATCACTCTTTTGTTGCTCGATGATTGTCCTTTTCAACTAAGTAAATCTAAGTCTGAAGTCATTGTAATTCACATCATGTTTAAGATGAGTGTTGTTGGTTGAACCTCCACACCACTCTTGAATTGCTGGTTAATTAAATAACCTTGGCAAATGGCTACAGAATTCTGGGTTTAATAATTCATATTAAATATTTAGATAGAAAATAATACATCAACATGTTGAACTGCAAAAAAATAAAAAGGAAATTAAAAAAACCAAAACAACCCAACTTTCTCAAATGAACTCTCTTTACAAATTTAGCTACCCCGTGCTGGTGATAGACAAAGCAGGTTATGCAGCACTGTATTTTTCTCTCTCTTAGTCTGATCTACATTCTGTACCTCTCTCTCCATTTTAAAATCTGAAGGCCTTCCAGCCTAATCACTCTGGTCAATCAAGAGGTCAGAAATAGGCCTCCAATACTGCATGTCTTGTGTTACCTGTCTGAGCACTGGCAATTAAATGAGAATTACTTTACACTCTTATGGGATATGTGAAACCTCTTAAGGCTGAATTAATACTCTTACTCTTAAAGCTGACTTAATATTTTTCTCCTCCCCCACAGCAGCAGAAAGCATGAGGAGTTTCAAGAAGTGCTCTTCAAAAAGCAGTACAGACTTAATGAATTTTTTTTACAGTACTCTGTATCAAACAGCAACTTCTTCCAGATGTTTCAGAAGAAATCACAGTAGAAATGGGGAACAATTTGTCTGCTATATTACTTGTTACCTTGTCCTCAGTTTGATTAATTTCATCTTTGAAAAGAAAACTTAGTACTTCTTCTATAAAAGTCATTCATATTCTCCATACCTATGTACATATCCAATCCTTTATAAAACATGTTCCGATTACGCAATGTTCTTTCTGATTTCAGCCCCACATTGTGCTTTGAGGGATTGTTAGTATGTACTAACACCACATTTTGAATCCTACTTCAGACAACGTTCTATTAGGCTGACTGCATTAAGATTCATTTGAAATCAAGGAGGGAAGATGTAACTCAGAGTCAACAACCATACAGAAGAAAAACTAGATTAAAAAAAAAGTGAGGTATACTGAAGAGATACGGAAAGCTCACAGAAGTATATAATCCTTGAGAACTATGCAAATGAAACCTTTGTGCTAAATGTCCAGTTATTATGGATTCTTTCAATCATTTCATACCATACATTAATCAAAACATTCAAATCTTAAAGCACATAAAATAGTTCTAATCTACTAAACACAAATTGCTTGTTTCTAAATAGAAGAAAGCAAATAATCTCAGGTGTGATTTTAGGACAAGGACATGAAGATCATTGATCTTTGCTCTCAGATAAAGCAGGAAAATGAGCATTTACCCCCCAGTGAAATTCTGAGTCACTAGTATCTCCTTTCCATTCAGGATAAATTAGCTGAAGCATCAAAAATTATCTCAAATATTGACAAGAAACAACAAAAAACTGTAAGAGATTAAAATGCTAACTATCAAGATGAATGGTCTTGGCTGAACAGAGAAATGGGAGATACTGGAAATTTAATGAGCCTGAAAAATATAGATACAGTGTAAGTGAAAATAAAAAGTCAAAACACCTTTAACAGTGATTTTATAGTGGCCTATTGGGGTAAAAAAGTAACACAAAAATCCAGCATAATTTTCACCTGTATATTCAGTGAATCATATTAAAGAGTAGAAAGATGATGGTTTCTGATGATAAACCACACATAAAATTTCAGTTGAGATATAGCTACAGTTCTATGTACTGAACATGAAAAGATGCACATCACACAAGCTATAACAGTCTTGAAAGAGCTAACTAGAAACAGATTGCTAAATGACAGACAAGAGAAATACTATTACAGCTAGATGAAAAAAAATGAGGCTTAATATACCCAATTTTGGTTGACTTGAACATATTAATAAATTTGGGATAAAATTGTTCAAAATGAATAACTGAGATGGGGCTGTGCTTCTACACTGTTCTCCATTTCATTTAGTAAGTGGCTAAAGATGGTCTCTAGGAATACAGACAACACAACTTCAGCTCCCTTCTCTGTCTAACAGGATCTAAAACTTCACCTCCCATTCTCTGGAGCATATGTTAACTGCTGCCTTAGAAAATATGTTCCAGAGAGAGAAGCTCTCAAGTCGTTGGACCACAATCTTCACAGCACAAAGCTCAGGAAAATTATTGAGAGTGAACAGGAACCCCAGATGAGTTACTTAATTCCCACATTACTGTTTATTTTTTTCATTCACATGTTCACAAACTACTGTGAACATTACCCAAAGTAATGGTGAATGCAATGACTAAGTACAGACAGCACCTGTATCTGTCCCTTCTTGAGTCACAGGAAAGGTGCTCTGTTTCTCCAATTACTTTTAATTATAAACTTTAAAAAGTAATCTTTTCAGTTGAGAGAAGACTAAAACATATTTATTCACAACTCATTTTTATTCAGTTTTCAGGAAAATCAAATCTATTTTTCAGTAATCATCTTTCGGAGAATCTAATTACTCTAACAGGAATATAATCTCCTAATTTAGGTATTTTATTTAAATGACTCCATAGACCAGTGCATATGAATGATCTCCCAAAGGTGGGCAATAATACAACAGATAAATTTTGAACCTCTCCATTTGAGCCTTCAGTGTACCTTCTCTCACAGTTCTTGTCTTTTTCCCACTCTGTCAATCAGTAGAAAAAAAATAATAAATTATTCTAGTAAAATACATAGATACTCTGAGTAGTCATTTTAAATATAGCCTCCAAACATAGATTTTTATCTAAACATACTTTCTGAAGACTTTCTTCCTCTGTACTGACTGGCAGGACATGTATCAGCCCTGATTGGATTTCACAAGATGTCCACCTTTTCTAGCATATAAATACCTTAAAACTGGCCTCAAGGATCTTCTATGGGAGGACAAAAAAATCCAAAACCAAGACCAAAATACTTCAGAAGTCTGTCCTTCAAAATATTCCAAAATAAGCTTGTAAATACTTCACTGAGCATTTAAACTATGCAAACCCATAGTATTCCAATTCATCAAGTGATAATGGATTAAAAAGGAATAAAGTATTTAATAGCAGCAAAAATAACTGATCTAATTTCCAGGAACTCAGGATCTTCTGGTTATGCAAGCATGCTTCCTATTGAAATAATTCTGCTAAATACAGAAAAGATGTGTAATTTACCTCACTTTGAAAAAAGTAATAAATGAGACACAAAACCAAGAGCACTCACTCTCAGTTTCAACAATAGCATGCCTCTAAAAACTCTCCACTAGAAAAAAGCAGAGTGGAACAAATGTAAGCTTCAGAATGCAGTACTGGGTAGAATCACAAATAAATTCACAAATCTTAATGGTCTAGGTTGCATCTAGTGGGACACATGAAAACTGATAAAAAACCAAACCAAACCAAACCAAACCAAACCAAACCAAAAAAAACAGAAACAAGAAATCCCCAAACCCTAAAAATGAATAATAGGGACTGATTTTTGTCAGACAAAAGATGAGAAGGCAAAAAAAGAATTATTGTTGAGTTATGGTCCATTAGTTGAAAATCTACATGAGATAACCCTTTGTGTTTGCTTCTAAAAATGTCATCCTGGATGCCACTTTCAAGGCATTCAGTCTGATGTTAAAAGACCTGTCATAACTCTGAGGATCCAGGCTCCAGTGTCCCAGCAATCTGTTTATATAGCTCATAATGTAATTACAGCTACCTTAAGACAGATGAGGCAGAAGGCAGCGATATATTGAAAACTAATTGAAAAATGCAGTTGTCCAGAAGCACTTGTGGGGAAGAGGTCTCTGAAAAGCTGCTCAAAGCTTCAGAGTTTGAAGTGAAATTTTTGATGTTGTCACTCTCAATCTATTGAAGAGCTGACAGACAATCAAACCCGTCTGGCTGGCTGGCAGCTCATTTTGCTGGCAGGTGGCAAACAATTAGACACACCAATTTGTGCCTCCTGATGACATTAAAGCATGAAACTAAGTTGTATGCAGGGCCTAGTGATTTGTGTGAAAGCATTTCAAAAATAATACTCTTTGCCGTGGCAACTCATTTCAGACTGCCACCTCCCATTACGGCTTTGAGCGGTGAAGACGACAGACTTGAGTTACGTGCGGTGCAAGGCCGCTTCTGTTCAATCCGTCATCAGCGCCCCCTGAGACCTCAATCCCCTCCTTTCATCAATATCACCTCATCATTTACATTTGATAGTACTTGAACTGTTGCATATATTAACTATACACAAGTCCTATTTGATAAAACATGTTGGACACATTTTCTGCTTTTAGATTTCATTTATAACTGCACAAATTCTACGGAAGAATACACTGTAGCCTATTACACAATGACTCTTATGAGCATATTAGCAATGTACAATTAAAAGAACATGCAGAGCAAAACACATGATATTAAATGATAAAATAGAATTCTTAACTTCAATTCTATTTACAGGAGTTTGCTTTATATGGCATTTACTTGCATGTAAGATCAGTGATTTTAGTTAAATAAATATATTTACAACAAGAAGGACACTGTTATTTTTCTACTAATTTCTTATTGCCTCAACTCTTCCTTTACAAGGCCCTCAGCCATCCTAATACAAAAATAAAAAAAGTCTAGCCTCACAAGGACTAAGCATATCTTTTGATTAAAGTGAAAAATACATTTCTCTAACCTCCATTTGCTTATAAATACAAAATCACTGTGTATATTTTACAAAAACTGAAACAAATAAAACCTGACAAAACAATACGCTCCATTGCCCACGATTCTCCCTAGAGAGAATACACATGATCCATAGCCACATTGCTCAGTGAAGTACCAAAAGCTGCATAAACTACAGCAACAGAAGACCCTACAGAAAGCATTGTGTTAGCTTTTAAAAAATATGCAATGTATATTACTTGATTATTAGCTTACATCAGTAAAGACAATTATATTTACATGAGCACACATGGAAAAACAGTCACACTCTATTTTTTGCCAGTTTTTCCAATTATAATTAAGATACTATAGACAACAGAAAATATACATAAACCCTCACAAACTGAAGTCCATGTTGCTTTCTCATAATTTTAATTAATTCTAATATTATTTCAACATACTTTTCAAAGATTTTTTCCCCCCAAACCTTTGTTGAACCCCCCATGAGGAGTTATCTCAATCTGTTCTTCCGTTGTAATTTGAAAAAGAAAAAGCAAAAATATCACCCATCCTTTGCCTTCAAAGATTGACACAGTGGTTCAACTTTGAAAACATGAGCAAAGTGCACAGAGAAGTGTTTGCCTGAGCAGTGGTCACCATTCAGTAACATAGCCATGAGGTGCAACCAGCCAGTTGAGGTCCTGTGGGCTAAGAATATTAGTATTTTTAGCAAGATGCCCACAGTTCAACACTCATTCAGTTGCAGATAAGAATTTAACACTTCCAGATCATCTGGGACCTGCCTGAACTTGCCAATTTTGGTTGTATCAAAAACCATGATCTGCCACACTCACCAAAATCAGATAGCAGGATGATCTGTTGAAGAGAAAAAGTATCCCAGCAAAATTAATACAAGGGGTCTTCTTTTGCCTGAACTTCAACCATGACCACTTTTCTTGCTGAAGAAGTAAGCAATGCCAAGGGTTGACATGGTACAACATATGTTACCAAGCTACCAACATAGCTGTACACTTTGTACAGTAAATCATGGAATCACAACTTGGTCAGCAGGGTAAGAGGAGAAGGAAAAAACAAAGCCTCTAGGCTCCTAAGCAAACTCATTAAGTATGAAAAGTCTATCAAAATCTCTAAGATCTAGACATGAAGTACCTCTCAAATAATTCCATAATTCTGTATTAGCAACTACTACTAATGATGTTCAAAATGTACAAGCAGTTACACTGTTGCAAGAACAATCTCATGGATCTGGCCATGCTAAATGCAGGTTATACCCAACTTACTGCAGCCCCTTAGAGTTTTTAATGCTTTCTTATAAAGCTAGAATTTAGAAATGCAGAATAAAACCCATCTGTTCAATCATCTTGATGTTAAGTTCCATCTAACAATGACAAAGACACCTCATGAGGTGATATTCTCCATTTTAATTTAGGTGTCTAGCATTTTGTGAATTAATAATAATCCTTTGAACAAAGTATTCTTTGCAGTTGACCAAGGTAGAAGTTTGTCTGAATAGGCTCAACTAAAGTAACCTTTTGGTGGTTACAGTCAGGTGCTATTAATTCTACAAGCAGCACAAATTTCTGTATTGCTTGTACAGAAAGGGATGCATTCTGGAATATGATGGCTCCTCACAGAGGATAAGGAAAAAATTCCTAACTGTATAGGAACAAAAAATTTTTAGTTTGCACTGAAGACTAAAATCAAAACATGCAGATTGATGAACAAAAAAAAAAATCCTCTTAACTGAATATTTGCTAAATGAGCTTTCTCTGAAACGGCCTTAAGACCTAAAATACTAGAAAGGGATATATTGGTTCTACAGCACATTTCACTTCTTAATCCCATCTTCTTTGTTACAACAGATGCTATTTGACTGTTTATTGAATTATTTCAGAAAAGCAGCGTCTCTACTAATATATATTTGCAAACAAAAATGCATCTGCTTTTCCATGGAATTCATAATGAAATAGTGTTTCTTCACTTTCATTCTAAAATTCTCGTGTATCTTCCCGCACTTTACTGGTGATACTATGCTGAAAACATTGTTTGTGTATTTTTTTTAATACTTTAATGAAGACATTTCTGACAATTGTGCGGGTTTTCTGTTTTTTCTCATCAATCCTAACATAGCCATTCTCTTGTTGTATGTTTTCTTTCTTCCAGAATTTTAATTCTTGTACCTGCATGATGAACTAATATATTTCTACAATTTTGTTTAAACTTTTAAGACAGTACCATATCTTTGATTTGTCTTGATTCCTCTTTTTTCTAAAAAAAAAAAAAAAAAAAAAGAAAAATTATAACATTTTGATGAAGAAACTGCAGGGGTCTTGTCATACTTGAAAATGTAATCCCATCAACTGGCTTAAGAGTTAGCTCTTTGGACCTGTTTAGACTGGGCACGAAATGGAACAGGCTACCCTTCTTCTGGAAAGATGTTGTTGCTTGCACATCTTACCACAGCTTCTATGTTCAAGATAACTGAGACAGACTAGACATTTAACGAAAAGCATATTCATTAGAGGCTGGGAAGCTACAGCCTAAAAAGAGAAACAAAGTACTCCTTGTCAAAATGTTCAGCAGTTTATTTTTAAACACTAACTTTTGGGTGTATTTCCACCATGGAAACTGCTTTCCACCATGACCATGCAAACAATTCGCCATGGTTGAAGCATTTCAGTACCAGAAAATGGTGCAACAATGGATCCAATTAAGATTTAAGCCTTAGAAAGAATATTCAACTGAATTTCTGCACAGTCGGTCTGTTCTATATTAGCAGATATTACTCCTCCTCACTAAAATGCTGTTTTAAAGGAAAAAATATTTCACTGCAAAAATATTTCTTTACAACAGGCTCGTTTTCCAAGTAGCTCGTAGAGTTTTATTAACTGCTGACAGAGAAAAACAAGGTGAATTACTTTTGTCTATACTATACGGTCCGTTTTGATAACAGAGAAAAGGAGAAATAATGCATCTGTTTTTTAATATAGTCTAATACAAGCCAATAGAATAATAACCATGTTAAAAAAATCCCTCAAACTTATGAATTACATCAATATAAAACAGCGAACCAAGTAATATACCTGTCAAAAGAGTGAAACTGCATGGGAAGAATAGCCTGAGCTTCTCTCTTCAGTGCAGGATCTGGGTAAGGGATCGGATCCGGACCACATTCTGCAATTTCAACAGGGGCTGCCACAAGACTTTTTAGTATTTCCTTGACATTGATGCCTTTACTTTGGCTGATACTGGATATCGATGATGCAGGTTTCAAGATTTCACTGGGGCTTTCTGTTAAGCTCTCCTGAGATTTCTTCACTTCCGAAGACAAAGTAGACAACAGCTCGCTCATAGCATCAGGGCCTGTGCTGGTCTCCAAGTCTGTCCCATTCAAAATACTGGGCATCTGTTCGTCTCCGATTCCAGAATCTGTATGAGGAATAGAGCTTTCCAGCTGAATATCTTCAGCTGGTGTTGGTGTTTCTTTATCTTTGATATTTTCTGGAAATACAGTTGGTGTCTCTGCAGTGAAATAGAAATTATGAACAACATTTATAACTTACTTTGATTTTTTTCTTCTGAAAATATCATAATGAGGTTTTACAAAACAGAAATGTAAGTC
Source organism: Pterocles gutturalis (assembly GCF_000699245.1). Classification (NCBI taxonomy): domain Eukaryota; kingdom Metazoa; phylum Chordata; class Aves; order Pterocliformes; family Pteroclidae; genus Pterocles; species Pterocles gutturalis. Next base: position 11,278 of record NW_010099552.1, on the reverse strand, counting down.
TTAGAAAGCCCAGACATCTTAGTAGTTTACACATTAAAAACTCATTCTACATACAAAAAATTTTGTTTTCAACAGCTGTTTGGCATGTAAAAAGGCTTGGAAGAGGGAGCCCAAAGTTGCATTACGCAAGTTCAATGACATTTAGAAATTACAGCCCACTACTCACACAGTAATCAAGTAGCAAAATACTGCCAGCAAGAACAACATTAAAAATTATAACCTATTGACTACATATCTGTATGATCTGTGAGACTATTGGAAGAGAAAAATGCAATCACTCATGCTTTAGGATTACTATAGAATTTAGTCTTTTTACTGCTGTCAGTAAATATTAAGCTTGCCTTCAAAATAAAACTGCTAGACCTTTTGTTTGCTTTGTCTTTTGTTTAAAGTGTGTATGATACACATTTTTAAACACACATCTTTACATTGAATAAAAATTTATTTAGATATGAATGAAAAAGAAGTGCTATTGTTCATTCTTTAGATAACTCCTGCTTCCCCACAAAAGGTAAAATTCTGTAAATCTTTCTGGCAAATGTTAAGAACAAAAAAACACAGCTTTACAGAGATGGGCAAGTGAAATCTGTTGTGTCTGGAACATTTCCAGACTGAAACGGACTCTAGAACATCTTGTAACCAAGAAAAGTATACCTCTATTAATTACTTTGTTGAAACAGACACAACAACTTCATTATATAAGAAAAATTTGCTATGCTTAGTGGAAAGTTAGCTAGAACGATGAATAAATTCCATATTTGCCTTTTTGGTTGCATTTTTGAGGGCAACAGATTATGGCTATTTTTAATGACAAAATGCTCACACTTTTTTTAAAAACTTATTTTCAAACTACCTTATTTTCATTGGATCGCTTGTCTTGATTATAAAATTTAGCTGTCCTGTGTATTAATTAGGAACCGGGGTTTTTTTTTAATGGAAAGTATTTTACAACGTACTCAGATGAAGCTCTGCACTTCTGACTATTCCAAATAAAATGCCATTCAACCATATAACTTTAATAGCAATCATTTATTTTACTATCAATTGTTTGATACAGTCAAGTGTAAAATACCTATGTATTTACCAGATCGGTATAAGTGTATGTTTACGCATGCACACATAAAAAATTCTATATGAAATAATTTATGTTTGAACTAATAGTAGGTGTAAATTCTTCATATGTACAAGTATTAACAAACAGATATAGACAGAGCAGAAGAGGGTTTTAAAAATACAAAGCAGAATAAGGAGTATTGTTTTCTTCTTTTAACAGCCATAAACGCTGAAGCCACTTCCTTCTTCTCTTTCTCCTAAGTGCCTTAAACACATCTTATCAAATAGATATGAGCCCTGCTTTGTGAAGCAGGAAGTAGAAACTGGATTTATGAGCTGCATAAAATGCACTTAGCATCTGCCAGGTCAGGAAGTAAAAAGATCCGTATCTACTTAGTACTGCCTATATTTGGCACAGAAGGACATCTGATCTACAGAATGATCCTAATGAATTTTCTACTTGTTTGTCTCTCTGAAATTCATCCATAAAAAGACAACACTGCTGAACTGAAGGGAAGAGTGGGGCTGGACCTCTGGTCAAGCCGATTTTTGCCCTGGTAATACATGGTAAGTAAAATAGCATAAGGTTCCATTATTATGTAAATGAAATGAGGCCACCAAAAGAGAAGACGGTTTACTGTATGGTGAAGTTAGAGTATGCCTAATCTCAGTTTTCATTATGGTCAATAATGCTGAACACAAAAAACTAAAGACAGGAAAGCTAATGGAATGTGGATGTGGAAATTCAAACGCCACAACCAAAACAGAAGAAAGATTTTCATGTATTAAAATCATGGGAATGAACTGAGTCCAAGACAACTTTAAAAGAAAGAGTCTATGAAATTACTTGTCTAGTAGCAAGTACTTTTCCCAAAGAGGTAATTGGAGATAGCAACATATGACTGGAGAATACCACACATGGTTTTTCTTTTTAAGAAAGGGGAAAAAGTGGTCTGGACAAGAAGACTTCAACAGGAAGCAAGATTTCAGGATTTATTGTGGAATAAAGAATAGTAACAGAATGGAATGAGACAGATTATAAAATGGCTTTGCTAAAAGAGCTTTTTAAATATTTATTGCTCAAAGAAAATAAGGGACAATGTAGTAAAATTCAGTAAAGCTGGGGCTGTCACAACAGATAGTAATTTAGTCAAGAGAAGCTGGAAATTAACAGAAGGTGGGAAAAGAAACAGGCTAAGATAGAGCCATCAAATACTTTCTAAAAGAAAAAAACATCAGACTGAGGAAAAATAGCATGGGAGTTATCCCATTTAAAATTTTAAGAAAGATTTCACATGAAGAAGTAAAAACATTCTGCTAAAATTTGCTGATGACAAAGTTACAATTGATGCACAGAAAGATGACTATAAGAAGGAATTATGATAGAACTGCAAATTGCATTTAACAGTGAAAAGCTACGCATCTAGTGACTAACAAAGATTCTCATTATACTTGGAATACAACACTGCCATAGAGAATTCCAATCTTTTCTGAAGAAATAGTTTCTGCAACAGTTAAGTATTAATGGCATCAGAGAACATTTTGGTAGGGTTCATTATGGAATACTGTGTATGCTGTTATATTTGGGAAGGATGGAAGTGCCACTGTGGAGATCCACAGTGATCAACTGTTGCAGAAAAAAAAGAGTTTGGCTGATTTAGTCTGGCCACACTAATTCTGAGAGGGTATACAGCAGCTATTATATTTTCAGGATGCAAACTTGAGCAAAAACAATTTAAGCTAAATGGAAGAGTTGGCATGAGAAAAACTGAGTGCACACTCACCAGGAATACATTTAGATTGAGAAGTGACAGCCATCACCATGGAATTAAGGTTCTGGAATAAAATTTCTAGAGGATTGCACCATTTGAAGTTAAAAATGGAAGGAAAACTAAATTTGTGGATATAGAATTTAGATATGACATACTATAAAATACATAACACTAATTAAAATGATTTAGGAAAAAATATCAAGAGAAGCTATTCTAAATACAGGTAAGTATGGATACTTGATTTCCACAGAAATCAGACTTTCATCTTTACTTTTCTTACTGTGTCTCCAGTACCTACTATGAAGATGCCACACTAAGTCAATTAAGCTTAGTCTGATTTATCACTATGAATAACAATCTCTAAACACTACCCAAATCCAATGTATTAGCTTTCATTTTTAAAACACCAAACAGGCTAAATGAATAAGGGTTTTAATTGTCCAATTTACTTTTTGTAAATCAAAGGAAAATAAAACAGTTAAAACTGCTTAATAACTGCCTCTCAAATAAGAATACTAGCAAATTAGTACTTGTGAAATTCAGATAAATTTGTCTGAAATTATGTACTATAAGACCTTCTGGATTGCCATTTATTACTAGCACTATTCTAGGTAAATTATAAACTCCTGAGCATGGAGCACAAAACCCAACCTATTTTAGTTACAACACTGAATATCCATAAATTCTATTCTACATTCATTTATACTGTCATTCTCTTCTGTTGCCTTCAGAATTCAGGAATAAAGAATACTGCTTCATAATATTATTTAGAAAAATCTTAAACCGGTAACACGTTATGCTTTTATAAAAATCCTAAATATTTAAAGCGACTTAGCAAAATGATAAACATGAACAGAAGCAAAAATGTAACCGATTGCATCTGTCTATGTTATAACAATGTGACAGTAAGCCTGTAAATTTTCAGCAAACCTCATCAGTTTTCTGCAGCACAAGGCCATGTCAGTAGACAAAGCAGAAACATTACTCGATCTAGCGATCTTAACCCTGTCAGAAATAGGCAGTTGGAAGCCAGATGCCTCCTTCTTACTGTTTTTCATTGTAACTAATGAGTTCATCTACTACATTATGGGAAAAATATGGGCTTAAGTTAACTAAATGACATATTGTATATCTAGTGACCTCATCCGTCACACTCCTTCCTTAAAATATCTTGTTTGCTTGTGATTTATGAAGTGTATTGTAATTGTTTTAACCTACTGAGTTACCTAAATAGCTCTCGCACTGCTTCCATATGCCTAAAAAATACAAAACCCCCATGTTTATGAGCTTAATAATGAGACATTTCATATCTATGGTAAACATATACAATTTTGACATTATAAAAAATGACAACACAAAATATTCTGCTTTTTATCTTTATTTACTTTTTTAAAAATTGAAAAATTGTGTGTATATTCCTGTGTTTTTTTTTCTTTTAAATTTAGTTAAAAGCTCCTACTAGATAAAAATCAGCTGAAAATTTTCAAAAGTAAACAAGTATGAAAATTACTATTTTTAATTGCTTACAGTATGGCTGAAAATGTATTTGAAGGCCATACTATCCCAAATAATTGTCAAATTTCTGCTGCAAACAGTATAGCAACATTTGTCAACAGATGGTTTGGGGCAATCTTGATACAGGAGTTGCTGCCACCTTTCATTCTGCATGTGCACTGGAAAATTTATGAGTTGTTTTCTGTATGGCTATCTTAAGGCACTGATAATAACCTGATTAGATGCCTTTTATATGTCCTTTTGTAGTATTCTACAAACTTGCAGGGACAGTACAGTACAAGCGGAAAATGCTTTCAATCCAACCAGGATTATAGCTTCCTTCTTCCTCAGCTCTAGGCTATAAAGAAAAAGTGAAAAAATTATTTCTAGCAACATCAGTCTGATAGTTTTCATATATTAGAAGCAGCACCACTAAACTGAGATGAGAACCTAAGTATGGGGAAAGAATCAAAGAGTAATAAGGGACTGATTTAAAAGTACATTGAAAGGAGTAACCAAGAATGAAGCTGCAATGGAAATGTCCTCAGGGGCTGAGGCACAACAGTGAGAAGAATCATCCTAAAACAAGCATTAAGAAGCCAACCTGCTCTGTATCTACTCAGGACTTTTTCTCCTTCCGCCATTTCTATTTCTATGTGGAAGTTACAAAGGTAACAGAGTACAAATTCACTGTACAGTGATGGTGGTCATGGCCCAACCACATAACAGGTACTCATTTTGGCAGCCTGGCCAGTATTACTCTTCAGATAGTGACTATGCATTAATAGGCAACTCTGGCCATGCCCCACTAATGGAGTTCATGGGGTTATGTTATTTCCGAGGCAAGGCTATCTGAGCAACACTGACTTTTATTTTGCAGAACTCATTTGCTGTTCTAAATATTTTTTAAACAAGTTTCATTTTAACTGAATTATTAAAAAGTGAGGAAAAAAGAGACTGGCTTAGGGTTACTATTTGTCACTCTTGCACCACCAGGCTTTCATCTTGGAAAAAGTTCTATAAATGCAGCCTGCATTTAGCCTGCATCTGTTATTTAGCCAGATCATTTACCCAGGTTTCTGAAATTCCTGCCAAACCAAAACCTGTCCCTTTGTTTCTGCAAGGATATCAATGCAACAGCACAGATTCAGTTGTCTGTCTAACAGAGCACCAGTAAGTGGGCACAAGAAGAGGTGGAAGTAGAACACGTGCCATGGCAGCATCTAGCCAGGACGAGTGAAAGCCACAAGTGGGGGTACTCCAGGGCTCCAACATGAATGGCTGAGGGCAGGGGGAGCGCAGCCGAAATTTGGAGGGCTGAGGAAGGTCAGATATGAAAGACAATGGGGAGGGCTGGTAATTGGAAGGGCACAGATCTTGAAACAGGAGATTTAAGACAGAGGGTTGGGAATTTCCTTTTAATCAGAGTGGATTTGTGAGGAGGAAGGATGCAGCTCTGGAGGAGGAAAAATAGAGAGGCTCTGAAATAGGAGAGAAACGGAGCAGGAGAGACTTAGGGTGGGGAAATCAAGGCTGGGAAGTGATTGAAGAGGACAGAGTTATCATCAGCCCTTTTTCACAGCTGGACACCTGTAAGTGTATGTCTTCTCTTTTAGCTCACTAGAAATTGCTTCTATTTCATCAAAATCCTCAAAAGTCTTATCACTTGTTTCATTCCCCGCAATCACTCCTGGACTCAGGCAGGCATACAGAGCGGCTACTTCTACTATGACCAAAGGAAGAGTATTAAAAGAGTCACTTATGACAGACATAATTCTTGATCTGTTTAGGCAACGTCTTTAATCAATGTCTTAATTCTTCCTTACTAATCAAACCTCTTTCACTCAATTCTTGATAGATAAGACATCTGTACCTCAGTCTGATTGATTACCTGGTGGTGAAACAAAATGCCAGTAGTCCCAAAACAATGCATGACCAAGACACTAACTAAAAAAAGGCTTAAGATAAAATAAATTTAAGAAAATGAAGACTTGTATTAAAGAAATGTCAACTTTGGAGTATAAAACCAGCTGTTTACATTTGAAACAGAAAACCAATACAAATTAGGAACAATGTGGTAATATGTATTTTTTTCAGGTGAATTTCTCTAGTTTATGTCAGTTTCTATTTTTTAATTTATTTTTTACTTTTATCTTGTGTAAACTCAAAAACACGTAATGAAAAAATAGATTAGTTGGCAGTTATCTACGATATCTGTACTTGTGACCTGTGCTGAGAAAACTGATGTTTTTGGGACTAGACATTTATTGCAAAAGAAATTTTAAAAATTCTATCACCTAGGTTACAGCATCCAGCAACAAAATTTAACAGTGAAGCACAGAGTATGTTCCATACTTATGACGAAACTTATACTAAAAATGAAGCACTACCTTGAAAAATCAAAAACTTTCAAAAAATCTGTAATTTATATAAACAAATGAAGGTATTGATGTTACTTAAAAAAAAAAATCCCTATTACAACTGCTTCATGCACACATAATGATGATCAATTAATAATGAAATATATGTGCAAACCTCTCTTCTGATGCCTTAAGTGCTTGGCAAAGGGCAATAAATATTAGATCAAGATGTATTTATTACTATCTCACAATCTTCAAATGCACAGCCTCTCAGAGGCAGCTGGAATAAGTAGCATATATTTCATCAGGAGTGCAGCATGATAACTCTATGCAGCAGGCAGAAATTCAGTAGAATTTTAATTTTATGATTCTCATGGTTATTATCCATGTCCCTTAAAACATTTCCCTCAGTTTCTTGAAAACATACGTACAACTAGATTTTGAGGAAAATGGGGCCATGAATTTTGTCAGGACCTTGGGGAGGCAAAGGATGTTTTGACAGGCAGTGTAAATTAGTCCTTCAGTCTGCTTTGCATAGTTAGACTGCTACCTTTATGCAAAACATTTCTTTTAAAATTAGGTGGGTAATATCTATGCTACTACATTAGGAATACAAACAACAGCGTACCAATGTACAATACCCAGAATACTGTATACATTTGAGATCAGAAAAACTTGATGTTTTATTTTTCTTCAAAGAAAAAGCTATTTCTGCAACGTTTTAATATAGTTCACTCTGTCAAGAAAAAAAAAAATAATCAATAGCTTCCAGTTGATCCACAGAACATACCTTTAAGAAACCTGTTCATTTACAGTGCTTTGGGAAAATACAGACAGTGATATCAAGGGAGTTGAAAAGCCAATCTATTTCTGATAAAATGTTGAGACAAGCTCCATACTGATTTTCTTCCCACAATATGTTATAAGGTGAACTGCACTGTTGAAATGCTTTCATTTCTGAAACACTCCTGAATAATGCTAAGTGGAAACATAAATTTTCAACTGAAAATATTTTTGCATTATTTGGTTAACATTAATTGTGTTCTCAGTAACTAACAGGCTGCTAGCTGAAGTGTAAAAAAAGATTATTCACACTTTTCTACTGTTAGAGATGTGGAAGCACTGTTGAAATAAACAGTAGTCCAACAAACCTTCAAGGTAAGCAAGGATTGCTTCAATAATGATCAGAATTAAGAAAGCTCATCTTAAGTGATCCTGACCACCATGGGTAAAACTACTTCAAATCTGTAGCTGTAAGTTGAAGAGGTTACTTGGTATTACATGATAAGGCTGATAAACTGCTGTTAACAGAAGATGTCACGCTCCTTTATTTCTCCTGTGTCTTATTCCAGTGACAAGATATTTCTGCTCTCAAAATGTGTACTGATTACACTCTACCTGGTAAGAGAAAGGGCTACTGTCAATTTTTCAGTCTCAACTTCCGCACCTTTCAGACATAACAGTGATATTTTCCTACCAATTTTGGGAAAACATCCCTATCTTACCACAGAAATCAGCCAAGAACTAAAAATTATTTTCTAAGCTATTCCAATTGCTTCCATTCCAGAAATACAAATTTCAGCATTTTATGGTCAGTTCACAAGGGTAGCTCTTGTTGACCAAAGGGACAAAGGTAGAGACCATTAATGATGTCTTGACTAATATAATTTTATCTTTAAATGGCTGTGGGAACTGACAAGTTCTGCTTTCAGAATGTGCCATTAAGTCAGAAACCTTATAAAGAGTCTTGATAACCCTCCTACAAAGACCTGAACCTCCTCTGACATTAAGATTAATTTACTGTATTAGCTTGCAAAAGAAAACAGAAGCAGCATGTCTGCCTTTCACATGAAGTAGCTTTCCTTACTGGGGCTATCTTCATCTTACTGAATTTGAAAGAAAGCTTTTCAAAGGACTTGAAATCATTCCCCATTAATATGAGTAGAGATTAAGCTCTAGCACTGCTTCTCTACTAAATATAGCACAGCTACGATTTCTCATAAAAGATCTTTGTGGAAGATGTTGCTAAAGATGAAAGGCAAAGACTTTCATAAAGGGGTTTGCTAGTACTTCAAACTGCAAGGAATACTCTCCTTCAAGGATCTCAAGCACTCAGCAGGCAAAAATAGGAGACTAGAGTACTTATAAAACAAAAAAGAACAAAACTGAAAATCCCCTCAACCATACAACAAAACAAATCAGTATTCAAAAATACTTTACAACAGAGGAAGGTGCAGATTAGTTCCATTGCACACTGTTAGACAGGTAGAGAAGAAATAAGGGGCTACTGGACAGACAATGATATGCATTGCTCAGATTTATTAGATGCCACGTACAAAAGGAACATGCTTGACAATCATTAAGTTGAAGATACTATGTAATTGTTTAGATGGATATATAGTTCCTACTTTCAAACCATATATGTGTAATAAGAATATATATCTATGAACATATATGTAACAAATTGTAGCTATCTATGGGATGGGGATACTACTAAGACACATGTCATTAGACTGGATTAAGTGTCTGAGATCAAAGAATTTCATGTCAGCTTTTGTCATAAAGCAAGTTTTGCGCCCGGAGTTCCATTAAACCTTGTCAAAGAAGCCAGGATTGATCTGACCAAGACAGAGGTCTACAATGACATCCACAGTGAAAGGAAAGAGAAAGTGATTTCTAGTGCCTAATGTCTCTCTGTTTTAAGTAGACATGTTAAGCAGGCCAGATGAATTGTACCCTAAATGTGCCCAAACGTCTCTCCACCGACTATAACAGGAGACTAGGATGACTAGCTCAGACATTGATTCACTACTGATATTTTCTGAGAATACAACTCACATCTGACTATTTTGAGATAAAAACTGCAAAATCTAGTACAGAGCTTTTGATCCTACTGCAATACCCACAGTCACAGAAATTGTGAGAAGGATATAGAATGTTTCTGTCACCTTTGACTAGTCAGGTGAAAACAACTCTTCCCTTCTGGCAAAGACATTTTTAAAACTATTCCCATCTTTGCTACTCTTCCATATTTTAATTATGTTGAAGAACTTATCTTCATCACAGCCAGTTGAAGAAATCTGATGAATCAAAATGTCTGTAGGCCCGGCAACGTTTAGACCACTTGACAGGCTCTTACATTTGAATAATTCTTGGTTTTATGCATATATAATATCATCAATAAACTAGGCAAAGGTCAACACTGTACATGATGAGAACCAAAAAGTTTCGTATCAAGCATAATGATGTTTAAAATTCCTGTAACCTGCACGTGACACCAGCTGTAGTTACTCATAAGAAGCATACATCAATCACATACTGCAATGTGCAGTATGGTAAGTATGATAAGTATGATAAGTAGCGTCCCATAGAGCCCTAAATATATTTTAACTAAAGATACTGCCCCATGTAAAGAAATAAAAAGAAGCATCACTACGAAGAAAATCAGTGTCTTATGTCAGTACCGGTAATAAATCTACTCCTATCTTACTCTTCTCCCCACAAATTTCCTGGTCAGATAATCAGGTTCCATCTACTAAAAATAAATTTATTTTAAGCAGCCAGTCCCTCTCCTTTAATTCACAGAGATCTGTCCCGAAGAACTCTCCTACAGTTCCAACAATAATGACACAATTTGCTGTATTGAATTGGACTGACAAAAATAATAACCTTTACATCAATTTAGTGTTACATGGAATGAATAGTATAGAGGCTTTACTTCCATGTAACAACTGAATTTTTATCCATTTTTTAATAAATAGGATTTTGCTTTAAAAATATGTATTTATGTTTAAATGCTATTTTTAAACCACTCTATGATATGTTAAAATACCCTAAAATTTAATATTAAAATATTACGATTGCTGTCAACATCTGAAAGCATGTCAGATCACTAAAAGGAAATGAACTGGCTGAGCCACTGGAACAAAAGACTCTTTAAATGACAAAATAGGTTTTGACTTTTAGCTTTTTCTGACAGTGTTGGCATTTTTTTTTTAATTTCAC